>NC_045451.1:11682079-11700457 GCF_002776525.5 Piliocolobus tephrosceles
GAAGGAAGGAAGGAAGGAAGGAAGGAAGGAAGGAAGGAAGGAAGGAAAGGCAGTTCTTACCTTTCAAGGGCTAATCATATGTCAAACATATTTCCATTCTTCTTCTCACTAACTGTTATTTGAACAAAGATAATGATTTTTTATCTCATCTTTTTTCCTAGACACAGCCTTAACATATCTATTCTTGTGGTCCACTCTACTCTTCAATGTGGAAGTTTCTGGTTTTTCAGAATTTGCATTACATTGTCTATTAAAATTATTTTAAGTTGCTAGAAATTAAGTATAATTTGTTTTAATATTAATTCATGAGGGTACTTGCCTTCGGTATTAGTCCATTGACGAAATGCCTGAGACTGGTAATTTATATGCTGCTATGAAGAAATACCCAAGACTGGTAATTTTTATAAAAGAAAGAGGTTTAATTGACTCACAGTTCTGCAAGGCTGAGGAAGCCTCAGGAAACTTACAATCGTGGCAGAAGGGGAAGCAAATAGAACCTTCTTCATATGGCGGCAGCAAGGAGAAATATCATAGCAGAGGGAAGGGGGAAGCCATTTCTAAAACCTTCTGATCTCGTGAGAACTTACTCACTGTCAGGAGAATAGCATGGGGGAAAACTGCCCCCGTGATTCAATTGCCTCCCACGGGGTCCCTCCCACCACATGTGGGGATTATGGGAACTGCAGTTCAAGATGAGATTTGGGTGTGGACACAGCCAAACCATATCACCTTCTGTCTTTCAAAATTTTCAAAATAACTGGTACTTCTTTTTGTTTAGCCGGAAAGACATTATTTAAACCCCTTGAATACTGTGTTGTTCTTGATAATTCATTTTTATAATGTCCTAACTTGCTTGCTTTGTAAAGCAACAGTGGAAAATTTTGGTAACACAGCAATTTCCTGGGGAGAAGGGGACAATTTTTCTATATTTACCTTTTGAACACAGGTCTATCTCTCTGTCCTGTGACTGTACTGTGTTTCCTTAAGAAGCCATGGCAAAATGCAATGACATAATAAGTACTAATGTCAGAGTCTGACAGATTTGGTCTTAGTCATATTTCCAGCTTTTCTTGGTTTTGCAGGCTTTACATACTTGAAGCCTCAAATGTCACCCTCTTTTATAATCCACACAGTAATGCCTGCTTCTCAAGATTATTCTATCAATAAAAAATGAGATAATATTACATGAAAAAGAAAATTGTGCTTAGTATATATCATTTGATCATTAGGTGTTATGATTACTCCAAAGTTTCCCATCAACTTATTTTGAAGTAGTTTTTATTCCTAGAAAAAAGCATGAAATACAGGAATAATATAGGAGACTTAAAAATAATCTCAAGAAATTATCAGTAGATATTTAATGGATATTCCATTAATATCCATTAAAACGATATTTAGTAAGATTTCTGGCTACTCAGGTTTGAATATTGGTCTGTTCAGGGAGCTAGTGACCTGTCTCCCTCACCAACAGAGCCTCCACCCTCTGCTTTCATTGATCTACATCTGATGCTGCGGTTATATCAAACCAAAGTGGTCCTTGTATCCAAGAAGCAAGGCTCCTTTTGTACTTAAATGCAGAGACTAAGGTTGTTGCAAGCTTCATCATTTGGAATGGGGACTCTAAAGCTTTTCAACACACTGTACCTCTTTTCCTAACAACTAAATTTTGTGGTAAAATCTATATAATATAAAATATTCCTCTGAACCATTATAAAATATATAATTCAATGCCATTGGCCACACTCACAACGTTTATCCATTCATCTGTTGATAGACACTTGGGTTGTTTCTACCTATTGCCTGTTGTGAATAATGTGGCCATAAATTTTGGTATAAAAGTATCCAGTTTCTGTTTTCAATTATACAGGATATGTACATAGGCATCGACTTTGCTGGATCACAGGATAATTCTATTTTTAGCTTTTTGAGGAAATACCAAACTGCTTTCATGATGGGTACATCATGTCACCTTTTCACTAGCAGTGTATGAAGGTACCAATTTCTCCATATCATCACTATTTGCTATTTTCTGCCTTTTTTATTATAGCCATCCTGGTAGATGTGAAGTTATATTGCACTGTGGCTATGATTCGCATTATGATAATGTCAAGTATCATTTCACGTGCTTTTTGGCCATTTGTATATCTTCTTTGAGAAATGTCAGTTGAAATTTTTGTCTATTTTTTGTCTTTTTGTTTTTGAATTTTAGCAATTATTGTTATATTCTGGATATTAAACCCTTATCAGATATATAATTTGCAAATATTTTCTCCTATTCCATAAGTTGTGATTTTACATTCTTCATAATGTCCTTTTAGATATAAAGGTTTTAAATATTGGCTACTTACTTCTTTTTCTGTTTCTCATACTTTTGGTGTCACTTTTAAGAATCCATTACAAAATCCAGTTTCATGAAGATGTAAGTCTATGTTATTCTCTGAGAGTTATAAGGATTTAGCACTTATATTTAGTCTTGATTTATGTTGTGTTAATTTTTGTATATGGTGTGAAACAGGGTTCCAACTTCATACTTTTTTTTTTTTTTTAATTATACTTTAAGTTCTAGGGTACATGTGTATAACGTGCAGGTTTGTTACATATGTATACATGTGCCATGTTGGTGTGCTGCACCCATCAACTCGTCAGCACCCATCAATTCATCATTTATATCAGGTATAACTCCCCAATACAATCCCTCCCCGCTCCCCCTCCCCATGATAGGCCCCAGTGTGTGATGTTCCCCTTCCCGAGTCCAAGTGAACTCATTGTTCAGTTCCCACCTATGAGTGAGAACATGCGGTGTTTGGTTTTCTCTTCTTGTGATAGTTTGCTCAGAATGATGGTTTCCAGCTGCATCCATGTCCCTACAAAGGACGCAAACTCATCCTTTTTTATGGCTGCATAGCATTCCATGGTGTATATGTGCCACATTTTCTTAATCCAGTCTGTCACTGATGGACATTTGGGTCGATTCCAAGTCTTTGCTATTGTGAATAGTGCCGCAATAAACATACGTGTGCATGTGTCTTTGTAGTAGCATAATTTATAATCCTTTGGGTATATACCCAGCAGTGGGATGGCTGGGTCATATGGTACATCTAGTTCTAGATCCTTGAGGAATTGCCATACTGTTTTCCATAATGGTTGAACTAGTTTACAATCCCACCAACAGTGTAAAAGTGTTCCTATTTCTCCACATCCTCTCCAACACCTGTTGTTTCCTGATTTTTTAATGATTGCCATTCTAACTGGTGTGAGATGGTATCTCATTGTGGTTTTGATTTGCATTTCTCTGATGGCGAGTGATGATGAGCATTTTTTCATGTGTCTGTTGGATATATGAATGTCTTCTTTTGAGAAATGTCTGTTCATATCCTTTCCCAACTTTTTGATGGGGTTGTTTGTTTTTTTCTTGTATATTTGTTTGAGTTCTTTGTAGATTCTGGAAATTAGCCCTTTGTCAGATGAGTAGATTGCAAAAACTTTCTCCCATTCTGTAGGTTGACTGTTCACTCTGATGGTAGTTTCTTTTGCTGTGCAGAAGCTCTTTAGTTTAATTAGATCCCATTTGTCAATTTTGACTTTTGCTGCCATTGCTTTTGGTGTTTTAGACATGAAGTCCTTGCCCATGCCTATGTCCTGAATGGTACTACCTAGATTTTCTTCTAGGGTTTTTATGGTTTTAGGTCTAATATTTAAGTCTCTAATCCATCTTGAATTAATCTTCGTATAAGGAGTAAGGAAAGGATCCAGTTTCAGCTTTCTACTTATGGCTAACCAATTTTCCCAGTACCATTTATTAAATAGGGAATCCTTTCCCCATTTCTTGTTTCTCTCAGGTTTGTCAAAGATCAGATGGCTGTAGATGTGTGGTATTATTTCTGAGGACTCTGTTCTGTTCCATTGGTCTATATCTCTGTTTTGGTACCAGTACCATGCTGTTTTGGTTACTGTAGCCTTGTAGTATAGTTTGAAGTCAGGTAGCGTGACGCCTCCAGCTTTGTCCTTTTGACTTAGGATTGTCTTGGCAATGCGGGCTCTTTTTTGGTTCCATATGAACTTTAAAGCAGTATTTTCCAATTCTGTGAAGAAACTCATTGGTAGCTTGATGGGGATGGCATTGAATCTGTAAATAACCTTGGGTAGTATGGCCATTTTCACGATATTGATTCTTCCTATCCATGAGCATGGTATGTTCTTCCATTTGTTTGTGTCCTCTTTGATTTCACTGAGCAGTGGTTTGTAGTTCTCCTTGAAGAGGTCGTTTACATCCCTTGTAAGTTGGATTCCTAGGTATTTTATTCTCTTTGAAGCAATTGTGAATGGAAGTTCATTCCTGATTTGGCTCTCTGCTTGTCTGTTACTGGTGTATAAGAATGCTTGTGATTTTTGCACATTAATTTTGTATCCTGAGACTTTGCTGAAGTTGCTTATCAGCTTAAGAAGGTTTTGGGCTGAGACGATGGGGTTTTCTAAGTATACAATCATGTCATCTGCAAACAGGGACAATTTGACTTCTTCTTTTCCTAACTGAATACCCTTGATTTCTTTCTCTTGCCTGATTGCCCTAGCCAGAACTTCCAACACTATGTTGAATAGGAGTGGTGAGAGAGGGCATCCCTGTCTTGTGCCAGTTTTCAAAGGGAATTTTTCCAGTTTTTGCCCATTCAGTATGATATTAGCTGTGGGTTTGTCATAAATAGCTCTTATTATTTTGAGGTACGTTCCATCAACACTGAATTTATTGAGCGTTTTTAGCATGAAGAGCTGTTGAATTTTGTCAAAAGCCTTTTCTGCATCTATTGAGATAATCATGTGGTTCTTGTCTTTGGTTCTGTTTATATGCTGGATTACGTTGATTGATTTGCGAATGTTGAACCAGCCTTGCATCCCAGGGATGAAGCCCACTTGATCATGGTGGATAAGCTTTTTGATGTGCTGCTGAATCCGGTTTGCCAGTATTTTATTGAGGATTCTAATTGAGTGGACATAGGTAGTTCTAAAGGTTCTCTTCAAAAGTGTCCAATTAAAAGCACACAAATAGCAGACATGCAAGATGATTTTCCCAGAGTCTGTTTAAAGGGAGACGCTCCCAGTTCTGTATCATATGTGCTTTCTAATGAAGAATTCAGGGAGAGGTATCACCACATCACCATCCTCAAAAACCATCACATTGCCATTTAAATTTCTATCATGAGTTTAGAGTCTGCACACCGTGCTCTGGTTTTCAGTGATGCCAATAAGGGTTCTTTACACATGCATGCCATTTTTCCACATTCATGTTGATGGCTGTGGGTTCACACCTAGGGGCTTTACCAGGAGACTTTGACCTCCCTTTCATTCAGAATGGTAGCCTTCTTTCACCCTGTACCAATTTCACTGGTTTTACCTGTGAGAATCTACAGATTCAGTTTTCTTTTTCCTAGATTTGTTAAATTTATCAAGGGTGTGTTTATATAACAGATCAACTGAGGGTCTTGTAATGTCCAAGGAGTTGACAGAGGGGATTTACTTCGGAGGCACCTATTTTCTGGTGGTGACCATCAGCACCTAAGCAGCCACATCATTCATGTGCTCCTATTACATTCCATTTTCAGGAACCTTCTAACAATTACCACTGGGTTTAATCTTGTTGATAGGTTTCCTAATTTTTAATTTGAAAGGTTTTTGTAACAACTTAGAAAGTATTTAAATCACTTTTCAGACAGTATTGTTTATCCCTTGAGGAGCAAAGTCAGCCCCAGTTGAGAATCCCTGACATAATGAATCCAAAGTAGCTTATACCTGTGTCTCAGAATATTTACAGCCTCAGTGGGGCTATTACAATTTCTATTCAGCAAGACCAAAGCAGTTGTCCTTCTCCCGATACTTTGATCTAACTCCTCCTATAATATAGATTAGTAAATTAGGGATAGGATTAAGCGTGTCATCTCTCACGCACATAATGGTGAATGTAGTTGCCTACCAAGAATCTAGTGTTTACTTAAACGCCTCTCTTCTTTCAGTCATGAGCAGAGCCAATGAAATTTACCCCTGTTAATAATATGTAAAATTATCTGCAATAAAAGTACTCTGGGAGCTGTCTGTATCTGTCCACAATATGAGTCAATTCCTTGACAAAATAACCTGTAATCTCAAAAGTTACCTGTTCAGAACCCTTTAGAATATCTTTAGAATGCTTTGAGTAATGAGAAGTGGAATTAGTTGTGATACTTTTACAATATTTCATCAGAGCAACATTTTATTTCCTAACTTGGTTCATAAATAACTTCAAGAAGACAGATTCTAGAGTTTTGAACACATTTGGCTATATTTTGACTTTCAATAATATAGTTTTTTTTTCTTCTTTCCTTTTTTTTTTTTCAGCCAAGGAACAATTTGGGGATTGTGCTTTTCCCTTCACTTGTATCTTGTTCTTTCCCAATTTTGCTATCTCCCCTGATACTGGATTTGTTACCTCTACATCCAATTTTCCTTAATTGATCACAGTGCTTGGGCAACCTCAAATCAGGGTGGCTCAAGAGGCAACCTGGCATTAGAGAGGATTCATTCTCCCTGTTCTTCTCTTTACTTCTCCAAAACAAAGGATTAGTCATATTCAAATTAAATCTGGAGTTGTTGCAAAAGTTCTGCCACTTTCACTGCAACAATTATTTCTGTATATTCACATACACTCTAATAAAAGTGAAGGATACAATATAATAGAAAAAAGAAAGCATGGAGCAGTTGGAGAAATTCAAAGTTCCCAGTAATCTCTCATACTTACAAAGAATGGGCTTCATCTTTGTTTGTGAGCCACCAATATGTGCATGAAATATATCAGTCATAGAGAAACTGCCCTCTTCTCTGATAAATGGTCTTTTATACCCCTATGAGGTCAAATATTTACATTTGAGGTTACTATGTTTTATAATTCACCAGTTATGACCATATGTTTTTTAAATTGTAGTTAGTTCCTGAAAGACCAGATAGTGTCCATGAAAACACAGAAATACTGGTGACACATGCATCTAAGCATGAGATTTAAGACAAATTCTCCTAACAACTAACAATGAAATTGCAATGAGCTTAATTCTGTGCTTGTATTCTGGAAGCACGGAACTTAATGGGCACAGCCTGGCAACTAATTTTTCCTGAGTTTCTATTATGACCTGGATATTGTGCTGGACACCATACTGTCTCTCGTCCAGCAATACAGGATATTCTTTCTCTCTAGATATGTGTCTAGATTAATAAACAAATTGTATGGAATATTCGAAAAAGTAGTATAGAAATACCAAGAAGGAAATATTGATTTTATCAGGAAAAAAAGAGAAAAGGCTGCTTAAAGATGAGAACCTCAAACATTAATTATAAAAAGGTACTATATCTGTCATATTACAAATCACTGCATTGCAAATGTCATTTTTCCATTTGCATTCATAGGATATACTAGCATAAATTTAACTTCTGTGGGACTTAAGAAATCTGGTTATCTTAACACAATTAGAAGATTAGTCAGTTTCCATAAATTTCAAGTTTTAGTGAAGTTTGGGAAAGTTTAGTACCAAATTTTGAAATTTGTTTTTACTTTTCAAAATATTTGTTAAATTTCATGGTACATATATTCTTCAAATGCTGAGTACAGTTTATTCCAAATTAACTAAATATGTGTATACTACCTGTTGAAGTCATAAGGAAATTTTGTCCTAGAAGTTGCATATTTAATATTGAATATTGGGAATATATTTGATATAGATACATAGTTTTCAGTCAATATGTTACACAATATTTTCTTCAAAATTGAGACCCATAATTGAGACTCCCAAGAGACTTCCACCATGCTTAATCAACTTACATTTATTGCACAACTTAAATACTTATAATATGTATAAATTATTTAGGTCTTTTAGTTTTCATAATTATGCATTCATTTAAGTACAGCAAATAAAATATCTTTACATATGTTTTGGAAGCCAAGAGGCCATTGAGCACAAAGAAGTTTTATCTTTAGCACTTTAAAATATCCAGCTAATTTATCAAATGTAGTATATTTTCCTGTGCTGGAGGAAGGGTAGAATAAAGCCAGTTTTAAATGTAAAGTCAAAAATCATTTATTCTCATGTGGCTCTTTCATCCTGATATAAGAAAATGTTCTTATTAAAATGATTGTTATCCAATAAAAACAAACACTTAGGACTCAGGACTAGGACTCAGGACAGAAGCTATGGCAGCTATGATGAGTATCCCTAGGTTTATAGCAAAAGGAATTTCCAGGAAGACAATGGTGCAATAAGCACTTTGCAAAACATGAGGAAAAAGTGATTATTTTTAACAGGAGGTGATTTGTTCAAACATATTAAATCGATTCCTATAACTTTGTTAGATATTTTGGAGGTTGTAATATTGAAAAGAACACAGGAAACGAAAAGGAAGATGATACAGTCATTAACTCTGGAAAATACAAAAGTTTTCCAAGTTGGTAGGTGAAAACACAAGATGGTAGATGCAAAAACTACATAGCTCAGCTGTCATCCATATTTACCTAATATATTCATATAAACACTAAAATAGAGTGACCAATTATGATTACCTAGGAAACTGAAATATAGCAATTGTAGTCATGAGGTAACTGTATGGCCACATACAAGGGATATGCGGTAAAGCATGTAAATATGCACAATGCTTGCCACTTACTGCTTGCTGGTAAAATCACCTTGATATGATGCAATCTGAATTTTAAAGACTATTTGACGTCCAGTATTTAAAATTACACGTGGCCAAGAAACATAAACCAATAAAAAAGATTTTGTATATACAACTAGGCATCCACGTCCATATCAGAACAAATGGAAACAGTTTAGAAATTAATTATAAAATATGTCTTTATTTTAATTTAAGTGTCTTCTTGTTCCTTTTACTCCAAAAAAAAAAAGACTCTTACCCTCCAAGTTTCAGTGATTTTTTTCTAATGCCCTCCTCTTTCAAAAAGGTTTCAAATTTTGTGAATTACATAGTACATTTCCTTCTATTTCAACATTTATTAATTTTTATAAAAATTGCATATTATGAATTTTTTATCTGAGTAGGGAATGACTTGGTTTGTCATTTGACATATAAAACCCAGCATAATTACTGCAGATAGATTTGAGAAGATATCCTGTATTTATTATGTTCCTTAGGATAGGACTGAGAAGGATAATTGAATTTGAACTGTTAGAGTCAAAGAAGGGGTGAAATGTAAAAGTGGGAAGTGAGAACTGACCTCCTCACAATGTATTGCCTCTTTCTAAATGTGCATCGTTGCTCTACCATAACTTCACTCTTGACCCTTATAAAAGGTCAGGGCAATGTGATAATACCTTAGAGATATGATATGTACAGGAGACAATCATTAATAGAAAATAAACACAGAGAGTCTCAGAGTAAAGTGTTAAATACAACTGCCCCAGAAGATGGTAACGTCAGGTAATGGTGTTTGTTCACTTTGCCTCACAAGGATGCATAGGAGAGAGAATTAAACACTCCAAGTGAAAATGTCTATTAGGAAGCTCAGAGAATTAAATACGTGATTTGGTTTTCCATTTAAGTGACTACAGTTAGTATTATTTGGAAATGGCGTTTCGTTTATATCTACATAATTAGCATATAGCAAAAAGACAATTATGCGTGTCATTAGAAATATATCCTATTAAATTTGCCGTGAGTTTTATTTTATTGCAACAATAAACTCAATCTGTATGTTTAGCATACACATTTTATTGGCCCATGTAGCAAGCTGACTGTCCAAGACAAGGCACTTTAAGAGAAATATTGTGCACAATATATGACATAACGTGTAAACTTCAGGAAAAGTTTATGTGTATGCGTATTTACAAACACTGGTAATCATCATTCTCTTCAGGCATAAATGTTTCCAAACAAGCTTCTTTACATCTTAGTGCTTTCATACATGCTCTTTCTTCTCCCTGGAGCACCTTTGATGGTATTGCACCAGCATCACTTCTCTACACCTTCATGATGAAAATCACCAAGGCTTAGCTGGGCCCTGTGTGCAATGGATGACCTTGTTTGGGACAATGGCACATGAGAAGTGACACGTGCCCCTTTCATGACAAACTATTCAAAACAGTGTGCGTGCTTTTCTCATTTCTGCTGCCTAGGATAAAGAGTGTTGGCAGCATCTTTGGATGCAGAGGGGGAAGCTTTCTGTTTAGAGGAACAGAGGAAACTTACCAGTGCTGGACTAGCCACCTGTGGCGACTTACACAGGAGAGAAACATTTCTGTCTTGCTGTTGCCAATGTATATTCAGGCCTCTGTGTCATGGCAGGAAGACTGGAACTACAACAAACTGTCATGGTCCTGGAGATTCACCTGTCCCTTCAGCTCACCTGTCTTCTTCACTTTGCTTCACCTCCTGGGCTGCTGGCTATTTTGAAAACAAAAGGATGTTTGTCCTGTCTTTACTTTGGGTTCAGCCAATGAGAAATACAAGCTGGAGGTTGTCGGGGAAAGGAGAAGGAGAATGGTGTCTTTGTTCCCTTGACCTCTTGCTTGCTGGACTCAGGGATGTCAGTGGTTCCATTTCTTTCTTGAAGATGAAAGTTTCTATCAGGTGTCTCTCCCATTGCTGGAGTCACAGCTCTCACTTCAAATAGTGGTAAATGCAAGTCTTCCCTCTCCTTCCTTCTAGGCTGGTTGTGGACTGTTTCTCTGTGCCTTGTTGATTTCATTTATAGTTCATCGTTTTACTTTTCTCGTTACTCTGTTGGGCATTTACTTACTTCTCTTGTAGACACCTGAATCGATACAACCATTGGACAGGCTAATTGTGACTTTTTATTCAAATCTTAAATTACATGTTAAGTTAAATCAAATTATAAAACTCAAGCCATTTCTTAAAAAGCACCATTTATCTTAAGTAGTTCTCTGGATGTTGAGATATATGTAAAAGCAGAAAACAGTGCATCAACCACTGAGTACTCATAGTTTTGGCACAAATAACCCTGGGAAACATCACATGAATGATTATTTAATGGTACAGTATGTTCTACAATCACCATAGAAATTGGTATAAAAATTTTATTTGAAATAGTATTTGACATGATGTAGCCTCTAAACTTGGTTTGAATTTAAAGAATAGGTAGAATATAAAATGGGCAAATGGGGAAGAGAGCATTTCTGTCAAAAGGATTTATATAAACAAACTTGGAGAAATATGAATAAGCATGTGGTAGGCATGAAGAGCCCATAAATTATGCCTTCCTTAAGTCTTTTCTTCTATTATTGAGTATTTAGGTTGTGCTGGATGCTGGAGAGCAGTGGTGCAATCTAGGCTCACTGCAACCTCCGCCTCCCAGGTTCAAGCAATTCTCTCTGCCTCAGCCTCTCGAGTAGCTGGGATTATAGGTGTCCACCACCACAGCCAGCTATTTTTTGTATTTTTAGTAGAGATGGGGTTTCACCACCATGGCCAGGGTGGTCTTGAACTCCTGACCTCATGATCCACATGGACATTAAATACAAAAACATGCAAATAAATGGATCATTTAAAATGACAAATACAAAAAACTAGCTGGGCGAGATGGCGGGCACCTGTAGTCCCAGCTACTCGGGAGGCTGAGGTAGGAGAATGGCGTGAACCCGGGAGGCGGAGTTTGTAGTGAGCTGAGATCGCGCCACTGCACTCCAGCCTGGGCGACAGAGCGAGACTCCGTCTCAAAAAAAAAAAAAAAAAAAAAAAAAAAAAAAGACAGTGATTGCTGTGAAAGAAATATAAGGTATCATATGGGAACATAATTTAGTTTGGGCAGAATGAAGCAAAACATCTCAAGGATATATAAACTGAAACCTGAAGAATGGATATACATTTACTAAGAAAAGAAGGGGGGAAGTTGTAACCGTCTACAGTACTAAAAACCTGGGTCAGTTTCTGGGAAATGAGGTTAAGTTTGGTATACATTCATAAGTGAAAAATGTCAATGTAATTGCAGCCTCATGACCAAAGGAAAAATAAATCCCTAAGGTCATGAAGGCACAGTTCATGTAGAATCAGTTGGTTAAGAACACTGAAAGAAAATGTATATTTTACTCCTAAAACAATAGGAATCTTCCGTAGCTTCTTAAAGTCGAATCATGTCAGATTGTGTGTTTAGGGATATGGAAATGGCAGATGAGGAGAAATTAAAATTAAGACAAGAGTGAGCTGGCTGTGGTAGTGAAGTTATTTATACATAAGATGAGACCCCAGGTGAGAATTTTAATAATAGGAACATATGTGGGAAAAAATCATCTCAAGAAAGAATTATTGTTGCCTGATATCACAACACAAAAGTCATATTCTCTTTCGGTGCTCTGTGGAAGACACCACTATCTGTAGAATTAATTGTTCAAGGAAAATACCAGAAAATTACTCTTCAAATCTCTTTCCATTTTTTCCAGTTACACACACACACACACACACACACACACACATTCATCAAATCTGTAGGCATCACTCAGGTCTCAGTTTATATATTACTGCATTAAGATGATGTGTATGATTCCTCCTCGTTGTACACCCTCTTATTATTCCTTATTGCCTGATTTTCATTTTAAATTCCTCCCTTATTGTGCTATTAAATAAAAATGTAGAATGTTAACTCATACCAATTATAACAAGTTTTTAATTATGCAATTGTTTGTGTATTTAAATGTTTAAGATAGATTTCTCCAATTGTAGTGTATTACGCTCCATACAAGCAGGAATTTTGCCTGGCGTGTATGATGAGTCTGATCATGGCAAGAGTTGAACAATGAACCCAGTATTAATTCTTCATATTGCTCTCCATCTTAAACAATTTTGAAATCATGCAGAAATTGTTGAAACTGTGGGGCTTTGCTAAACATAAATAAGCAATGGATGGAGAAAAAAATGACAATATTACAGATGGAAAAATATGTTTGACCTGAATTGTGTTAACTTTGAGACAACGGCAGGTTATTCAAGGGATGATATCATTTGGGCACAGGGAGTTGAGATCAGACCTAGGAATGAGAGATCTGGACTGGAATTGAAGATAAGGCTGTCAAAAGGGTCATGGTGAAATATGAAGATAATGGTATTCATAGACCCTTTTAGGAATGAGAATAGAAAGAGAAGGACAAAGAGATAAATGCCTAATTGTGGGATTTGAGATTGGATGAAATTAGACAGGTGATGTGAAGCGGTATTTCAGTTCCCAGAGTTTAGATTTGGAATTCAGTTTGAGTTTGCACTGCACCAGTTGACAGTTGTATACCTTAATACAGGTTACAATTGCCTAATCAATTTTTAAGTGGGTGGGCAAAAATATCTACCTAATGTGTTGAACTGGGGACTAAATGTGAGCACATAATTAGGACTTTAATGTCCACCATTACTATTAGATGATGGGAGACTTAGACACTGCAAAGTCAACAACAAAAACAAAAACTAACCCTTTTCTCTCATTAAGAAAATCGCCCTTAATACTTGATCTAAAGTAAGTGGTGGGTTATAGATCACAAGATTATGTTACCAAAATAACTCATGTGGAAAAGTACACAAAGATTGTAAAATAAAATTGGGTGAACATTAGACAAAGTCTAATTTGATAAACTATTGTAGTTTGTCAAATTAGACTTTATTTTGGAATTAGATTTTATTTTGCTCTGCCTTCTCTAGGTCATGTTCTATTTTTCTCTGGGTTCTAAAGAACTAGTTAACATGAACTCAGTTAAAATTCTTAGCACATGGCACCTCTCACCGTTATCCTATTACTTCTACAAAAAGACCCTATGGCAGACTCAATATTGATCCAAAGGACCCTTCTAAAGGAAGTCATTTATATTTATATATTTGAGAACAAATCAGTATTCAGTTAGGATAACATTTTAGCTCTTAAGTTACTAAAGTGACCTTATTAAAAATGATCAGCTTTTTCCATGCATATCGATTTCAGAGACTAATACAAGCTAGACATAGCAAAGTAGCACCATTTCACACAGCAGAAAAATGGGAAATTGTTTGCTACTCTTTTATGATTCCAAGATCCATTTAAGTCTCACTGTTTTCAGTTACACAGATGTCATTAATGCACATGGAACATTATCAGTGCCTTCCAGACACAACGAGTCTAGTCGCTGTCATTAGTCTGGCTCTCTTCTGATTTTGGCAGTCTTACAGATTGGAGGGAAGAAATGTTTTCAAACACAGGGAGCCATGACTGCTTAGGTTGGAATGATAAATGCAGAACAATAATATTGTTGTACTTGCAGTGATTTAGGTATAAATGATCTGTAAAGATATGTACAGTATTTAATTAAATTGAAATAGAATACCATTTATTTTGTTTAAATTGTTTATATCATATTTCTAATATGTGGAAATGATTAAGATAAAAATGCACAATATATATTTTTAAATATAAAATTAAAATAAGGTATATTTAAAATTATACCTTGTATTTTAAAAGTGAAATTCTACATGTTAAAGAATATTTTATTATACACATCTATAACTATTATAAACATTCTATATAATATTGAGAATTTTTGAAGCTACATAAAACAGATAAAGTAAACTAAGATTATATCCTCATAACCCAGAATGTATAAAGGTTGACATTTTGTCATATTTACTTTGCCTACTTTTTAAATAAAAGCAATATGCATTAAGATGAGATTGAATAACATTTTATTCCTGTCTGTTCTGATCCAAAAACTCCTCTGAAAGCAATCATGTATCCAAATTAAACATAAATCATCTATGTCTCTGCAATATTTATAAGCCATTATTTTATAGTAAAACTAATTATCTGTATTATGTTGACTGTTATATTTATTTACCTATCTGTGTGGTTAAAGTTTTGGCAGGGATAGAAATATATGATAGTAGCCCAACCCACCAACCATGTGGGGAAAATCACAGCCATGTTAAAAGTGAACTAATTATGGGGGCAGTCAATATATACAGCGAAGCACAATATCAATGTTCTCTAGACCTACCAAGGTACAGATTCAATTTTAAAGAAAAAACACTTATTAGCATTTTTCTCTCAATTTAAAAAAAACCTGGTAATGGGTTTAATCACAATAATACTATTAAAATATACCAATAGAACTTAATATGGGAGACCATTCTTCCAAAGACATTTACAGCAATGTCTTCAAGACTATTGAAGAACAGGGTCTACGTTTTCTGTCCTTGAATCTTGATGTACTTTTTCTACCAATGAAGTTAGAAAGAAATAATGCTATATGACTTCTGAGGCTAGGTCAACTATGTCCAGACAGCGTCTGTCTGGATTATACATTTGATCAGGTCAAAGCAGCCAACATGAAAGCGATTTGACAACCCTCAAACTGCCATGTTGGAAAGTGGGGGTGATCTGGTCAGCAACACTATGGAGTTTAATCCAGCCTCAAATGCCAGGATTGAATGGGTGATCTTGAACATTCAGCCAAGTTGAAACTTCAGTGAACTGCTGCCCAAGGCCAAAACTGATTGCAGCTATATGAGATATTCTTTCTAAGCAGAACTGATTACAGCTATATGAGATATTCTTTCTAAGCAGAACTCCCCTGCCAAGCATATTTCAAATTCCTGGAACACAACATCATGAGGAAAATAAAACGGTTGTTTTAAGCTGGGAGGAAATTTGCCATTTTGTAATTTGTTGCAAATACATTTTATATATTTTATTAATGCATTGCAATAAATTATATACTTTTATTTTAAAATCAAACAAAATAATAAAAACAAATAATTTAAAATATAATTTTAATTAATATTAATGAGAGATAAAGGTATCCATTACTATCTGAATTTTCATGAACTTAATATTTCTTATTATGACAATTACAGTTTTACTTAAAATTCACCAGCAAAATAGAAAACCTGCTGTCATGTATTTTCATCTCTGTGCCCACACACGTTTTAATGTGTGATTTCAAGGGAGAAAATGTGGAGTCTGCTTCAGTCACAGTTTAAACTCTGAATTGGATTACATCGATTAAAAATGCCATGTATTAGTATCATTTTCTCTTATATTGCAATGACAATATCATCTTTGAGCAAGATAAACCTTGTTAAGAAAATAAATGAACCTTACAGTCCTATGAAAGTGTTTCTATTCAAAACATTTGGAGCAAACAATAGTAAATTGAAATACATAAAGGTGTAACTGAATTAAGCATACAAAACGTAATTGATTTTTTATGCATGAGAAAGTTTAGAAGATAAAACAATAAGTTACTATTGCTCAGACATTCAAAGATTAGCTAGCAATGCTTTCTGATGGAAATTGTGAAGTTGAGATTGTACTAAAACATTGTGTGTGTGTGTGTGCGCGCGTGTGTGTGAATCACTCTGAAAATAAAAATATATGTAAGGAAATATTAAGTGTGCCTGTTATATGGCTTTCAAATCATAAAGCCACTGTAAGGAAAAAGTTGTTAGAGGAAAATTTAAAGGTCTATCTAGCATCAATTATTAAGAGAGAATAAAACACACAGCTCTTTTGATACCAGATGATGTACTGGATGGTAGTCTAGTGTCGGTCTGTTATGGAGGTAATTACGAGTAGTAATTTCCCCTCCCAACACACTATTGTTATTACTATTTTGGGCCAATAACTTAACCCAACTTTTAGGGAATGTAGCAGGGTGTTTATGTGGATGGCATTATTGTGATGAATGTTTAATGGAAAATTTTGGTTCATCAATTGATTAATAAAGCTTACAAATGCTGCAGTAAACAATAAAAGGCTTAGGAAAGAAAAGGATTCCTAAAATGTTTGCTGATTTCCCAGGTTTAAAGGCAATAATTGTACAATAAAAAATATCTTAAAGTGAAAAAGACGGTAAATATATTAAATAATAGTCAGCATCACTTAATAAAAAACTTACCCCCTAACTTTCCATTCAGTTCAATGTTTATCATTTAGAAAAATGAAGAATAGGAACCATAAGTACACTAAACCAAATATTTTAAAGAATCTTCAAATCATACTGAAAATGTTACTGTAATTGAACATAAACAATATGGGCAGAAGCGTCGCATTCAATCAGTTACTTGGAAAAATCAGCCTAGTGAACAAGGAAGATCTTTATCCGGGATTCAAACAGACCTGATTTCAATAATTGGCTCTGCTCTGTGTTATTGATAGAGGAGAACAATTAAATCAACCATAATCTCTACCTACAGTGTAACAGTAAAGACTATGAATTCCAAGTGATCTGCAGGTAAAAACATCTGTCCCCTAAACAGTCGCATAGGTGCTATATCCCGTGCCAGTGTAGAGGAAACTGGCAGGATTTTGCAAAAGCAAATGTACGTGAAAGGGTACGGGCAGTATTAGAGCCCAGATGACCTTAACAAGAGTATTACCTGGGAAGAGAAGAGCTTATCCTGAGTGGAAACTGACATAGTACATCTGACACATGACAGAGCGCAACACTCGCAACAGGGAGTCAGGGGGAAGGAACTTGGGAAGAGAATGAAGTCAATGGTTGCAATCTTGGGAAGATGCTGCTTTTGGAGGAGAGAAAACAAAGTAGGTGGTGAAGGTGACAATTGTCTTTGAAGGTGGAAGTGAGTAGAGAAAAGAAGGGAAGCTGATGATAAGAAGCTTGCGCGGTGGCTCACGTCTGTAATCCCAGCCCTTTGGGATGCCAAGGTGGGTGAATCTCGAGGTCAAGAGATCAAGACCATCCTGCCCAACATGGTGAAACTAAAAATAAAATTAGAGGGAGACTCCATCTTTAAAAAAAAGGAGGGGGGTGGGAAATCAGATATCAAGAAAGAATCAGGACCAGCCTACAGGCTGGCTGCTGGCCACCCACACACAACCTACGTGGTGCTCCTTGGAGGGGCCATGTGAGCTGGAAGACAAGGCCATAAGTCATCAGGAGATGTCAAACCCTTTGTTCCCAGATTAGCTGGGTTCAAGGTGGCATGGTCAGAGTCCTCAGAAGCATGTGGCTTCCCTAACTGTGCAGCTACACACTGTCTATTTGTTCCAGAGCCAGGAGTGACAGAGCAGAAAATATATTCTGAAGATATAGCCTTAGGAGCTTCAACTTTCCCACCTCAGAATTTATCTTCTGAGATAACTCTTCATCCATATGCCTATTCTTTTACCCTTAACTCTACACAAAATGCTGGCTCAGCACCTGCTCCCAGTATGAGTATAACCAACTCAGTTGTTACCAAGGTTTTCAAACAGTGAAGCTCCAAAAGGATTCCATGTGCCATTTCCACAAGAAACAAAACTCTGTTTAAGAAACAAATGATGATGAGGGGAAAAAAAAAGTGTGATGAGCAAAAGTTTGATAGTAAAAGGGCTGATGGAATCATATCATCTGAGACAAAATCAACTAAACATTCATACCATTA
>NC_045451.1:11700467-11704940 GCF_002776525.5 Piliocolobus tephrosceles
GGAATCATATCATCTGAGACAAAATCAACTAAACATTCATACCATTAGTGCATTCATGCTGAGGATAGTTTGAAATCAGATGGTTAATATTATAAACAAACAGACAGGAGTCAGTCATGATGGCTCATACCTTTAATACCAGCATTTTGAGAGTCTGAGGCGGTAAGATCATCTGAGTCCAGGAGTTAGAGACCCACCTGGGCAATATAGTGAGACTCCATCTCTACAAAAAAATAAAAATAGTAGCTGGGCATGGAAGTGCAGGCCTGTAGTCTTAGCTACTCAGGAGGCTGAGGCGGGAGGATCCCTTGAGCCTGTGAAGTTGAGACTGCAGTGAGATATGATCTAACCACTACCCTGCAGCCTAGGCAGCAAAGAACAAACAGGAAATACAGAACCCCTGCAAAAAGTAGGTCTTCCACCAAATCCAAATTTGAATTTATCAGGTTGGATTTTCCTCAGCTACAAGGTCCAGAGAACAATAATATGTCAGAGATACAAAAGCAGCCCAAGTGGGGATCGGGCTACTCCACCCGGACCAATGTTTGTCTTCTCAGAGAAGTGGTGAAATCAGCTGACATGTTCTTAGAGGGTGAAAGAGTGGTGAAAAACAATTATTCAAATGAATCTATAACTTCAATGCTGCTACCAACTCCCCTTCCTGTACAAAGGTTATCCTGGACACCAGTGGTGATGCTTTTGGCAGACATAACTTATAGCACTGTCTCCAGTTCCTAAAAATGGTACTTCCATGCTAAACCCAGGAACCTATGAAGACAATTGCTTAATCAGCAGATCCTAAAGTTGTTAGTGTATAATTTTTTCAAGTTTTATCTTTAGTTCCTTCCTGTAACAAAGGAAAACACATTATTCACCATGTGAAAATGTCTGAAGCATCACATGCTAGCAACCTTGAACAAAATGAAGCCTCAAGGAGAAAAAAAATAAAAGACAAGTTTTAAATCAAAATATGAAAGTCTAAATCGCATTACAACTCCTAATAGCCCAAGAGTCACCAAAAGTTGAAGATGTCAAGGAGTTTCCCAACCTGACAGCTACATCTGAAAGAAGAGAGTTGAGTCACCAAATTTCAATCTAAACAGCAGCCATGGAATAATTTTTTTAATGGTTTAAAGAAGAGCCAGATTTCAGTACGACTGGGTTTGGGGAAAATGCTGAGGTCAATGAAAAAGCAGCAGCACTCGCAGCGTGCATACCGGTGGTGTTCTCAGCGGAGCCCTATGAGCCCTTTCCAGAGAAGCCCGTGGGTCAGGTGAGGAGGCTCCCCACACAAGCCCTTGCACCACAGCAACCCCTTGAAGAAGAAGGGGAAACAGAGGGAGGCTCCCAAGGCCAAGAAGCCAACCTCACTAAAGATTATGTTGCAAGAATAGCTAGACAAAGCAGAAGCATCTCCAAGAAAATGCCAGGAGCCCAGCTTTTGCCAGTTATAATGCACAAAGTCAAGGAGGTGGACCCCTCAGATCCAGGGGGATGGACATATCTGTCCCCTGCATTCCTGTGGCCCAGGGCAGGACAGAAGGGCAGTGGGACACAGGACTCCAGAGGGACGCTGCAGCTTCCTTGCTCCCAACCACTCTGCCTTTGTCAAGATTCAGAGCTGCAGGTTCGGGATCCCTGCAGCCAGAGGCTCCGTGAGGAAATGGAAGCCTGTGTGACTGCGCCTGCTTCAATAACTGGTTCCTTTCCTAGACCGTATGTGCCAGAAAGATCCAGCCAAAACCAAGACCAAAGGCTGACTTGTGTAAGGACTGAGGGACGTTTTCAAACATCTGGAGCTGAAAAAGTTGAAATACATTGTTTCTCCCAGATGTGAGATGGTGCACAGGAAAGGTGGGCTAGGGGACAGTGTGTACATCACCATTGATGAGGCCTGAGAGCAGAGCACTCCTTTTGTGTTTGCTCTCAACCACAAAGCTCTGCGAGGAGTTTGAAGAAAGCAGATCCTGTCAGCGTGGTGGGGAATCTTCAGCTAACGTGGGGCCCTGGACTAGTTTCACAAGAGCAGAGGATGGAGCCTGGCAGGTGTGGAAGGCCAGGCTGGAGAATGTGCAAGGGGACCTCAACCCCTCCAGCCCATTGCACAAGGCTCCAGCTGCTCTACAGAAGACAGAAAAAAGAACCACACTGCATGGAACTCTGGAAATAAAACATCTGGAAGTCAGCAGCTGATCTGCGCTAAAGCTACAAGAATCCTTGAAGGCTTCAACCTCCCAGATGATGAACTTGAATTTATAAAAAGAGTTATTCCCTGTGTGTCTGTGTATTTGGGGTAAAGATAATAAGGTTTGAAACAGCTTTGGTGCTTTTTCTTCTTCTTGGTTCTTCATCGACCTGGTGTACTTGGTATGACTGTTGAATGTGGAAATTAACTAGCCGGAAAGGGCAAGTGAAGCAGCACCTGTAGGCCTTCAATGCTGCGAGCCCATCCAATGGTCACTCAGATACGTTGGGGGAAATCTCTAAAGGGCTGGTGATGCAGCTTTGGCTTTGTGACCACACTGTGGACCTGCAAAACCCTGGAAAATATGGTAGTTAGAATACCCTGGCTGCTAAGGAACCTTACACTCCAAAGCAGAATAAGCTGAACCAAGAGAGCGAGTTTGCAGAAAGCAGGTGCTGAGATCCTGCCTGCCAGGGTGGTCATGGGAATGCCCTCCCCTCCTAGGTGAGAGCACAGTCCTGTAGGGAACTACACAGCAGAGGCTGCAGGGATACCGATGACAGAGCATGAGGGCTGTGGGGGAAAAGCCTTCCTCAGGAGACAGCTTTTCAAAGTAAAGATGTGGGGATAGTTGGAGGATTTTGTTGTTGTTGTTGTTAATTATACTTCAAGTTTGGGGATACATGTGGAGAGCGCGCAGGTTTGTTACATAGGTATACATGTGCCATGGTGGTTTGCTGCACCCATCAACCCATCATCTATATTAGGTATTTCTCCTAATGCTATCCCTCCCCTAACTCCGCACCCCCTGGCAGGCCCCCATGTGTGATGTTCCCCTCCCTGTGTCCATGTGTTCTCATTGTTCAACTCCCACTTATGAGTGAGAACATGCGGTGCTTGGTTTTCTGTTCTTGTGTTAGTTTGCTGAGAATGATGGTTTCCAGCTTCATCCATGTCCCTGAAAAGGACATGAACGCATCCTTTTTTTATGGCTACATAGTATTCCATAGTGTATATGTGCCACATTTTCTTAATCCAGTCTATCATTGATGGGCATTTGGATTGGTTCCAAGTCTTTGCTGCAGTAAACATACGTGTGCATATGTCTTTATAGTCGTATGATTTATAAACCTTTGGATATATACCCAGTAATGGGATTCCTGGATCAAATGGTATTTCTGGTTCTAGATCCTTGAGGAATTGCCACACTGTCTTCCACAGTGATTGAACTAATTTACACTCCCACCAACAGTGTAAAAGCATTCCTATTTCTCCACATCCTCTCCAGCATCTGTTGTTTCCTGACTTTTTAATGATAGTCATTCTAATTGGCATGAGATGGTATCTCATTAAGACCTAAAACCATAAAAACTCTAGAAGAAAACCTAGGCAATACCATTCAAGACATAGGCATGGGCAAAGACTTCATGATTAAAGCACCAGAAGCAATGGCAACAAAAGCCAAAATTGATAAAAGGGATCTAATTAAACTAAAGGGCTTCTGCACAGCAGAAGAAACTATCATCAGAGTGAACAGGCACCCAAAAGAATTTTGTCTGTTTCCTTTCATTATGTATTCAGTTTGTAGACATAGATTTTTTTTTTTTTTTTCTGAAAGGACATGTCAAAATAGAAGAATAGCAATGAAGACTGTGTCCATTTTGTGACATCCTATAATTTGCCAAAGCAGCAGTTGTTTATTCTCTGTGCAGGTACAGACAATACACTAAATAATTAATGGAAAGCATTTTATCTTGCTTGATTCACATTTTTATCTAGAAAATACAAATTAAGATGGAAATGTTTTTAAAGTCTAACATATCAAAATTAAACCACACCATGTGACTCCAACTCCTGTTTATCACAGTATAGTATAAAAACATTGAAAACCTTCTTGCCAAAATTTAGTGACAAGTGAAATAAAAGAAAAACACATTTTATGTGTACATATTAAAAACAATATGCACCTAATAAAATCTTAGATTAGAATAAAATAGGCGTAAGAGGCTAGGCATGGTGGTGCATGCCTGTAATCCCAGCACTTTGGGAAGTTGAGGCTGGAGGATTTCTTGTGCCCAGGAATTCAAGACCAGCCTGGACAATATAGTAAGACTCAGTTTCTACAAAAAAATAAAAATAATAGCTGGATGTTCTGGTGCATGCCTGTAGTCTCAGCTACTTGGGAGTCTGGGGTGGGAAGACCACTTGAGCCCAGGAGGATGAGACTGCAGTGAGCGATGGTCACAGCATAAATAAAGCAAATGCAAACCAAAAAAAAAAAAAAAAAA
>NC_045451.1:11705040-11718106 GCF_002776525.5 Piliocolobus tephrosceles
GGCAGGGGTTGCAATCCTGGTATCTGATAAAACAGACTTTAAACCTCCAACGATCAAAAAAGACAAAGAAGGGCGTTACATAAGGGCAAAGGGATCAATGCAACAGGAAGAGCTAACTATCCTAAATATATATATGCACCCAATACAGGAGCACCCAGACTAATAAAGCAAGTTTTAGAGACCTACAGGGAGACTTAGGCACCCATATAATAGTAGTAATAATAGTAGAAGACTTTAACACCCCACTGTCAATATTAGATCAGTCAGAAAATTAATATAATCAGAGAAGAAGTCACAATATTGACTTAGAGAAAAAGAAAGATGTTAACCTTATGTATTTCTTTATATTTTTCATCCAGAGAAATAAGTTTAACACCAATCTAAGTTGAGATTTTACTTTTTTGTAATTTAATTTTATTAAATATATTTATTTAAGAGGAGAAATAAACCACAAAGCTGAAATTCACTGATTTTCCTGTCTTGGTATGAAGTCAGACACAAAATCTTCACTAAGTGTTATGAAGGCAAAAATAGTTCCAATAATATCATCATTTTAATTCTGCAACATCAAACATTGATTTGAGATTGCAGTTGATTTTCCTTCTTCCAAAAATGTTCACATATCATCATCAAATGTTATACTATAGTTGACTTTCAATATGATGAATAATATATAACATTCCTGAGAGTGCACTATGTATGAAATTATATTCTAACCATCTTTTCTATATTAATGTAATATGCACAAAGATCTGTGAGGAAAATAATATTAAAATTCCTATTTTATAGATTTAAAAGCAAAGGCAAAAAGTTATAAATGGTAGGGGAGCTGAGATTTGAACTTTATCAGATGTTTCAGTTCTTCTTTATGGGTCTTACCATTAACCATATTGATTCTCTGTTATGATTATTGTCATTTTTGGCCAAAAGCAAAATAAATAAATGTGCCTTTCTTTAAAGTTCCAATTCTTCTTAAGGTCTAGATAGTGAACTTTTTTTTCCACTTGGTTTTTAGAAACAGCTTGTTGTTAGTCATTTTATCTTAACGAAATTTTATTCAGATGGTTCTCATTTTTCTATGAAAGAATAGAAAGCAAGATAAAAAGTGGTTCAGATATTAATTGTACACTTAAAAATTACCAAACTGCAGAAGTAGAGGAAAGAATTGTCAAAAACAGATGGCAGGATAAATTGAGCCCACAGGCTGGGTTTGCCAATCTCTGAGTTAAATTAATGAATCATGGGCAGCTGACAAATGCAGGTAATTTATTTCGGTATTTGTTAATAACATGTTTACACAAAGTTATAGAAAAGTATGAAGAGTTAATCTGAGGAATCTCTCTATGAATTTTGCTCTGTCTACTGATTGTCATGTAGATATGCTTTATTTATTCATTAAATCACCCACCTGGGCATTTATTGTTGCACATACTACTAAGTTTCTTACATGTTCCTATTTTGGCATACTGTAAAATCATCCACCATCATATTAAATCATCCACCATCATATTTTATTTTATTCAGATGACTCTCATTTTCTATGAAAGAATAGAAAGCAAGATAAAAAGTGGTTCGGATATTAATTGTATACTTAAAAATTACTAAACTGCACATGTAGAGGAAAGAATTGTCAAAAACAGATGGCAGGAGAAATCGAACCCACAGGCTGGGTTTGCCAATTTCCAAGTTAAACTAATGAATCATTGGCGGGTGATAAATGCAGGTAATTTATTTCAGTATTCGTTAACAACATGTTTACACAAAGTTATAGAAAAGCATGAAGAGTTAATCTGAAGAATTTCTCTATGAATTTTGCTCTGTCTACTGATTGTCATGTAAATGTGTTTTATTTATTCATTAAGTCACCCACCTGGGCATTTATTGTTGTGCCTACTGAGTTTCATACATATTTTTACTTTGGTATACTGTAAAATCAGCCACCAGCATATGTGTTTTAAATTTGTACTCAGATTACTGAAATAACTGAACAGCATTTGGTTATAAACATAATACCTTTATATCTTTGAATGTTCATTGGCGAGGTGGGGACAGGCATAATATCATTATAATTAGAATTACTAGATGCCTAGATTAAAAATTGACACGACAAAATACATAATAAATTGACCCTGCAGGAGAATTCATTTCATAGTCAAGGGAAATAAATTTAATAATGGATCCTTATGAATAGCTTAAGGCTCACAGATGATTTACTTTGGTTTTAGCCATTTCTGTAGTTTACTAGGAGCCCCTATTTTATGCCCTCCATCTTGTGTGTTTTTCTTTTCCTTCCCATTTCTTTGCTCTCTCACAAGATCCAATCATCATTTTCTTCTCTCATCCCTGCCATTACTGTCACCTCTACGTTTCTGTCCTCCACTCCTGTCTGCAAGGAAAAGCCTCTTGCATCGTCTCCCTCCTTTTAACTTTAAAATATAGACATTGTAATACTTACAGGTAGAGCTTAGTCTTTTGTAGAATGCAAATTGGAAATTACAAAAATATTGTTTCATTCAATTGTTAGCATATACCAATAATTACATAAAGAGTTCATCTTGGAATCAGAAATATATTATAAAATGGCATAATTTCTTTTCATAAGACCTAAATCTTTTTATGTCTTTCAACAATTAATCACATTAAATTTATAAAGGAAATATAATATGCCATGTATATATTCATTAATCAGTGCTTAGTATGGTTACATTTTCTAACATCCTTTGAATGTCTCACTGTGACTAATTCTTACATCAGACTCTAATATGGGCAGTGACTCGTGGAGACAATAGAAGAGGAGTCAAGGGACTGATTTTGATCAGTTGGTGGTTTAAAGCCCTAAGATGGTATTCATATATTTCATCACTGCCACCTACCAACACCAAAATAAAGGGGTTTGCCATTATATCCCTCTTTGACATAAAATTTTCATGGATCTCTTCATCCTATTCAATTAAACAGTCTGTTGATAATAAGATAAGATTTGGAAGAGATGGAAAAAGAAGCTTCTCATATTCAAATCTTTCCAGTTAAAAGTCTGAAAATGTTGTAAGACGGGAAGTGACCTTAGCAATATCATCCTTTCTGCTTCTTTTGCCTTTGAGAAACTAAAATATGCAGGCTGATTCTTTTGTTCACAGCCTCACTGTTCTTTGATGAAAGAACTGAGTCTTGGACCTAATCTTCCAAATCCTTATACAAAATAGAGCAGGGAGGAGCTCTGAAAGTGCTTTGTGTATATTGGGGCTGTCTATTTTCTGCAGTAAACATACTAAAGGAAGGCATTCATTGGATAGTGTTAAAAATACCCACCCCACTCTTTAACGGTTTATTGTGGAAACATAAGGAAGGACAGCCCACACATGGTAAATCAGTCTTCTTTCTGAATACTGACACAAGTGATCTGAAATCAGTGTGGATGTCACTGTTGTTATTCAGCCTCCTTTAGAAAATGTAAACCTTGAAAGACCAAGGAAAGGCATTGCCATAGCAATTTTAAGATTTTACCTGTTGGTTTCCTGCCATATTCTTTAAAAAATGAGCTCAGAGCTAATCAGAGTAGTCCTCAGGGGCAGGTAGGAATAAAATCTGTGCCTAAATGAAAATCTAGGGATAAATAATGAAGAATTATATTCCCAAGATACTCCCATTGCAGAAAACTGCTGTGGAAACCTATCTATATAACACCGGAAAACAAAAATGTAATGAATTTTGTGTAGATCAGAAAGTAACAAAATGTAAACACTAACATCTTGTAGATTTCTTGTTTGAAATAAAATTGCCATTCATTTCTTACCAAGCATTATTATTTCAGTTTCAATGTTCTGGCTTCTCCCTTTGTAAATTATATTTAAATCTGTGAAATTAATTTAAATATATAACGGCTTCTTTGTAAACAGCTAAGTTGAATATTTTTTCAATAAAAAGAGAAGTAACTAATTTTAATAATAAAATAGTTGTGTTAGGAATAAAAAGGCTTATTGGAATAAAGAAAAATAAATTAAAGTTAAATGACTATGTTGTTTTTAAGAGTTTATTTTGCAGTAGTTGCTTACCTCAAAGTATTTTTAAAATAAAAAATCATTAAAATAAAAATTGATCCATTCAAATGGAGAGGAAATTTTCCAAGCAGTATTAATTCTATAGCCCAAACTCACAAAATATCCTCCATCTTTTTCCTAAAAATGGTATTAAAATGCTTTCTACATTTAACAGTGTTTGTTAACATGCTTGTTTTATTTCAGAATGGTATATGAATGGTTCATTTATTTATATTTTTATAAACTCAGAGAGACATTTTGGTGTGAAAGGTAGATCCTAGAGAAGTAAAAATGTCTAATTCTGTTATTACCCACCATGATCCTAGAGCTAGAAGAGTGTAATTTTATTCTTCCCTTCAATTACTTCTCGCACTTGCTTGTTATGGCTTCCAGGTTCCGCCAGCAGACTTGGAATTACTGACTATAAAAAAGATGATAATCGTATTTGTTGGGTAAACAACAAACAAACAAACAATAATACCAGTTGAAGAAGGGGGCAGATTTGAAAATTGCTTGAGTGACAATTAAAATTGACTATAATCAATTTTACATGAAACCTTTGTGACTCCAAAGACTCTGTCTTGTTTTGTTTTGTTTTCTTATCTCACGTGGATTTAGAAAGAGAAAATCAGCAAACCTATTGCTTTCAGAGGGTACAGTGAGTTGTAATAGGGAGCCGGTGACAGTTCTGATAGGCTGGCAAACATTTCCTGACCTGAGCAAGTCTTTAACCTTTCTGCTTCTTTAGGACAATGGGTGAAATGAATCAGAAAGTAAAATGTTTACTTAAATATCTATAATGCGTTCAAATTTTTAGGCAGAGTCTCCACAGATACGCATATATAGTCAGTAACTCTTATCTGAATATTATGGTTATACCCAAATAATAATCTTCATAAGATATCTAGAATGTTTCCTTTCTTTCACATTTTAAGAACACTTGTGGCTTTTCCTTTTAAACACTTAAAAGTTTTTTTTTTTAACATGTAACAGTTCATTACTAAATTTCATGAAACCAAACTTTTCTTAATAGATACATTGAGGGAGAAAGTCTTTATTTCTCCACCAAGTTCAATAGCTTTTCTACTACAATATAAAAAGTTGCTAACATATTTATGCACTTAAGGTATTTTGTGTTTAAAGTTAATGTTAGAAGTTGACTTCAAATTGTCATTGTCTTAGCATATGTGAAGCAGAATTGGGAACAGGGAAAATTCCATTATAAAAAAGCTCTTGATTAATACACACAAAGTCATAAAAATGCATCATGATTCTTATTATGCATGGAAAGTATGCTTTCTGGGAAACAAATTAGTTTGTAATATCTTTCAAAAATTATGAAGTGTGCTCAGAGACATATTAAAAAATCCGACAGTAAAATGAAATATATTTAATGACACATATCATGGATGTTAAACTGAAAGCCATACCAGCTTTATTGTTGTTGGAGGCAGTAGCTGCCTGATGTTGGGATATTAATTCCCAGTAAAGCTGGCATTCTGAAGGAAAGAAGAATGTTAAAGAATCTTAGACACATCTCTGATGATATGCTTATTAGTCCACTTACTCTATTTGAGATAGATTGATTGTACTTTCCCTTTTGAATCTATTTAGTTTGTGTGTTTGATTGTTAGAAGTTGATTTTTGTATACCTGTCACACAAATTCTAAGAGAGGCTGGTGGAAAAAATCATCAGAAATGTTGCGTCAGACTAATTTCTGTTGAGCATTTCCTACTTCTTACTGTATAGGCTATATAATCAGTCTAGTGACAATTGTTTGGTCTGCAAACACAGACATTTAGTAACTGTTCAGTCTAAGAAAATGTTCGAGCTCAAATTTGATCATGAAAACAAAGAAACCTAAATTTGAAAACAAAAGCAAAGGGGTCATTGTGAAATTAAAACACAAGTGAAGACTGGATGCATTCAGTGATAGCCATTTATTTTAGTGGAAATATTTATTTTAATGTACAATTTTTGATTATTTTTTCCTGAAAGGAATTTGATTTTTACTTTACATAGAAGACATAAAAATTAGAGGATGAGTTAAAATGTCAGTTGTATATTCTGGATGCAGTTAGTTTACAGTTAAAGGAAGGAAGGAGGGAAAAAAGGAAGGAAAGAGACATCTGGAATTCAGGTTTTTGCAAACCATCACCTTGCAGAACTCTGTCTCAATCTTTTGGTTACAGGTTATTGTGTTTGTGATGATTATGTGGAGAGACAGGGGTGGGCTCAACATCAGGTCCATCTTTTACTACTTCATGATCTTCTCAGGTTGGCTCATCTTTCTCTGTCTCATTTACCAGCAATCTAAAGCGAGATAATATTAGTACATGTCCTATGTGGATGATGTGAAAGTTAAATGAGAAAATACAAATGAAGTGATCACCATAGAGCTTTGCATCTATTGATAAATGCTTATGAGCTTTTGTATGGAAAATAGGCAATTAATTAAGAAAGTGATACAAAATAGTAATAGTAAATGAGTCAAATATATGTTAGAAGCACTTTGAAAAGAGAATATTAATAAAAGTTCACATTTTTCCATTGACAAAAATAAGTCATCATAAAATGTTTAAAACAACCGTTTAACTTTAAGAAACCATACTTGACTCCTTTTCCTTTGTTTTTCTTTTTTTCTTTTTTTGCTTATCCCTCTGAGTATTTGATGGGCAGTACAAATACAAATGTTTTCACTAGAAAACTACAAGTTTGTACTTTATGGATCAAAAGAGGTATGCCAGTATCAGGTTCAACACTGATTTAACCTGATTTAATACAGAATTTAAAAAAGAATTAAATTTGAATATTTAAGTAAAATTTTGCATTTGGCCATGAATTATGCCCTCTTTCCTTCTTCATACACACTAAATCTTTATAATTGAAGATCTTACTTTAATTCTTCGTAACTAACTGAGAAAAGAGGTTAACATAATCTAGAGGTCAGGGAATCAAAAGAAGACTGACAATTTAGTGAACTCCAGCCTAAGTAAAAGCAAACAGAATCCAAAAGTTTTCAATAACATACACCAGTGTGGAGAAGTTCATCAATTCGGGTTTTATAATTTCATGCTTTTAGTTATGTTCATATCTAGCCTCTTCAATATTTTTATTTATTACATCAAAATAAACATATACATAAGATCTAAGAAACTGAAAGAGAGGGAACATGGAGGAATTCTTTCATGTTCTATTTTTAGTTGTGATATTCAGGAGAAGAGGGACACTCTGTGTTACAACACAAAATAGCGATATTAAAAAAGAGAAAGAAATGAAGCACTTATGGCCTCCTGGGCATATTCTTAAAGGACAAAGTAGAACAACAGGAGTCAGAATGTTTTGGTCTGAGAAACTGCCTTGAAAATTAATGTTAAAGGCCGGGCGCGGTGGCTCAAGCCTGTAATCCCAGCACTTTGGGAGGCCGAGGCGGGCGGATCATGAGGTCAGGAGATCGAGACCATCCTGGCTAACACGGTAAAACCCCGTCTCTACTAAAAATACAAAAAAGTAGCCGGGTGTGGTGGCGGCGCCTGTAGTCCCAGCTACTCGGGAGGCTGAGGCAGGAGAATGGCGGGAACCCGGGAGGCGGAGCTTGCAGTGAGCCGAGATCGTGCCACTGCGCTCCAGCCTGGGCGACAGACCGAGACTCCGTCTCAAAATAAATAAATAAATAAATAATAAAAAATTAATGTTAAAAAGGCATATGCAGATTCCAGACATCAGCCACCAGTGATTTTTGTCACTTCTAGACAGTTAACATAGAGGACAGGTCTTCACCCTAAGAGCCAGGGCTACAAGTGAACTACAAAGATTAGAATGGCTTGAAATTCAATTCAAAATCAGGACACATAAATTCATATGTGTGTTATCCTGGAGACAAGTTCACAGCTTAGAATAGAAACTCAAAAGGGATTATAACATACACACGCAAGCGTGCGTACACACAAACACACACACACAACAGAGCCAACTAAAGTCTTTAATGCCTATAAGCTTTTGTTTACAAGTAATGGAATATGCATGAAATCACTGACTATTACGTGTAGGTAGAACATTAAAGGTCAACTAATTATTTCTCTTTCTGACTTTAGAGGTAGGAATATTGGGAATCTAACATGCTAAATGACTCGCTCATGACAACAATAAGCAAACCTGTAAATGGTTCAGATATAGGAGTGGTGTTTCTCTCTCAGCATTTAGTGATCTTTACAGTATATATTTACATCAGTTAATCAAAGTAATTATTATCACCTTACCATTAAGCATGCACCTAAAATATATCAGGCACCAATCTACATGATTAAATGCATTATATCATTTAATTCTCCAGTGCCAATTGGCAAGTCTGACTTTATTAATTGGGGAGTTTGAGTAACCAGCTTGTTAGAGGCAGATCAAAAATTCTAAAATTCCCTGACTGTAAAACACCAATCACATTATACTCTATTAATCTTTGCTATGTTGATAACTCTCCTACCAATAATATAAAATCATTCCTTATTCTCTTTTGTGCCTTTGTTTTTCAATGCAATTTTCACAGTGCTGAGCATGAAGCAGGCTCTCAGGAGATTCCTGTTGGTTGAGTGATGATGGAGATTGTGATTTTGGTGATATTTGTCATTTGGTAGCTACACAGACTCCTAAGTGAAGAAAGTAAAAGAAAATGTACCTTGGAAGTATTGATCACTCATTAAATATTCAATCTGTATAAAGACAGCCAAGGAGATGCTGAAAATGTACATGGAATACCCATCAATTTATCACTCAGAAAATTAGATTTAGAAAAGAAACTCATTGACTTCTGAAAGCAATAAACCTTGGAAAAGTCACATTGACCCTCAGTCTTATTAACACTCTGAAATACACAGAGAAACTCAAACTGCAAAGAGACTATTTTCTGAATTATTTTTGCTATTAGTCTCACTATTTTATAGGCTCATTCATTTATTTTTTCAAAAATAATATTTGTTTACTTTCGTATATGATGAAACATATATGTCATGTATGTTTACAAACATATGTTTACTTTCTGAATTACATGTAAAGAAATAATTTAAAATAAAATGTAACCATAGAGGTTGAACAAACTTTGTTTACTTTCGTATATGATGAAACATATATTGTTTACTTTCGTATATGATGAAACATATATGTCATGTATGTTTACAAACATATGTTTACTTTCTGAATTACATGTAAAGAAATAATTTAAAATAAAATGTAACCATAGAGGTTGAACAAACAGCCCTATTAATAAACATAGTATAGGATTATGAACTGACAAAATGGAAACCATTTGCACATTGGCAGGTAGGCATATCTCCCTTAGTTATTGTCACCACTACCGAAATAAAAGGTATTCTTTGACTTAAAACATTTTAATTTTCAATAAATATTTAACTTTTTTAGCTGAAGTCTTTATAAAATATTCTTTAACATCAAGTGACTTGAAGAAAAGTACAGAATAATCACATGGGCACACAATAGTAAGCAAAAGGAACAATAGATGAAAAAGAGCGATATTGAAAAGGAGACCTGAAGACTAATGCTTGAATAGACTAACACAAGGAGTAAAGCCAAAATATTTCATGGGGCTAAACATTCATTAAAGACCCTACTTCAATAAGGTGCTTCTACTTAATTGCTTCTGACAGATACTTGAATGGTAATATTTAGATTTAATCATTTACCTTTGCCTTTCACTTCATATTAGACCAAGCACTTGAACTCAAACAAGTCATTAATTGTTAAAATATCTTGTTTCCTATGCTCCTGGTTTAGAGCTTCCTTGTCTATATATGTCTCCTCAAATTAACTTGGCTGGCTGCCAATTTCATTTTGCGAAATATTTTTGACATTACTCATGCAAGAAATTGTATCCAACTTTGCTCTTAAGTCATATTTATACCAGCGTTTCATTTTATTACCTCAAAAAATATAAATGATAAAATCAGTTAGGATACTTAAAGAGTTATCTTTCAATTTTCAATATATTACAGACCCTTTATTACAATGAATATCTAGGATCTTCAGGCACGAGGCGTGCAACTAGAGACGTTTTGGAGGTTGAGTTCGGATTCTTAGATTCCTCTGGAACACTTGCTGTTCTATACTTTAATCAGGATCCTACATTTTGCTAATCAGCACACTGCATTTAAGAAGCAATTTAGCTTCTGTAATAGAGCAGGATACATAATTAACTGATCCAACACTTTTTCCAGTCATTTGAGTACAGAAAGAATGGGCTTCCTCTAGCAAAGTTATCTGCTTGCTTTGTGTTTCTTATACATGTTCAAGTTCACTAGCTGGGACTAGAAATTTGCTCCCTCATAGTACCAATTGAAGGCAACGAGAAATGGCTAACCCATTTCATACTCCTCCAACTTGTTCTCAGATCGCCAAGGAGCCAAATTAGCAAACATATAGCATGAATGCTTGGAGACAGTGAGCAGAAATTTAATCCTTTGTTCACATTTACATTGGGATCAGGAAATCCTTATTCTGTGCACATCATCTTACTCACCTTACATAGTGTCATGGTAAATGTTTAGCAAGTGCTCTTTAAGATATAGATATATATATAGATATAGATATAGATGTAGGTATAGATAGGTGTGTGTGTGTTTTGTGGTGTGTGCGTGCATGTGTGTGTACTGTTTTATAGCATGGTTCATTTCCATGGTATAAATACATACACAGGGCTCATTTGAAACGATTGACATGATGGAGATTTGGAAAAGGCTGTGCATAATCAGTAACATACCACTTCCCTTAAACCTTGCTAGGTATAAATATGATGCTGTTTGAGAATAGTGACATTACCACTCAAAGGCCTACTTATATTCATATAAGAAATTGTTTGGCTAATGTTACAATATCCTTATTCTATATTTTACTGTATCTTTGGACCATGGAGTTAAAGGTATAATATTCCCACAAGAGTTCTGTTTACTTGTTCAATTTTATCAGCTTTATAACACAACATAGAACCATAATAGAAAATATACTTTATAAAAATTCTTAGATGATTAATATTTTCCATGACAGTATCAAAGGCTCAGATCCATGCAATCAATTATCTTTATGCTATTAGTCATGTCCTTCTCCTTTGAAATGATCGCCTGCCATCTGTTATTTCATTAAGTATTAAATCTTCGTTGCTGAGCAGCAAACCAATTTGCTTTAGTGACTTTACCAAAAAAGCATTTTAAATGTCTTTATGAGAGATGTAATTGCTTAAATTCCATGTTCCTTTACATTCCAGATAAAAAGCAAATAAATGCATGAGAAATACATGGCAATAAAGATAATGAAGTCATTGGTTGTGCAGTCATACAACCCCTTAAAAGGCTATTCACAGCCTCAACCCTACATTATCACAGTGTGTATCTGTTGCAAACTCAGCCCATTAAAACTGAGGATGTGTATATGGTAACTAAGCAAGAGCAGTTTTATTAATAATTTCATGAGGGAATAAATCGTTGGCATTTACATCTGTTACTAAACTGCCTTGAATTGTACTTTTCTGTCTTTATACGTGAGATTGGTTTATAGCTGATCCCTCTATATTACCATTAATCTGATCACTCTATTTGCATTCCCTAAGGGATCTCATAATCTAGATAAAGAACTACTTAATTTGGAGCTCTTAGAATCATGTTCGTCATAAGGCTATGCAATGTGAAAGACAAATAATATATATTGCATTCAAGTTTTCTTAATATGTTCACAGTTGTCAATAAAAACCATCACTGTTGTTGTTGTTGTTGTTGTTGTTGTTGTGTGTGTGTATGTGTGTTTTGAGATGGATTTTTGCTCTTGTTGCCCAGGCTGGAATGCAATGACATGATCTCAGCTCACTGCAACCTCTACCTCCTAGGTTCAAGCAATTCTCCTGCGTCAGTCTCCCCAGTAGTTGAGATGACAGGCATGCACCACCATGCCTGCCTAATGAGCATCAGAGTTTACCTCCAGAAAAAGACAGTAAATACCATTAACATCATCTTCGGGTCAAAGACAGTGTTTGCTGGCCAGAGCAGAATCACAGCAGAGGTTATTTTAAGTAGGCAAGGTAGAATGCCAAAGAGTTTACCTAAACTAATGGCAGTTTAGACAGTGTTTATTGTAAGGGTCCAATACAAGACATTTGTTTCAAAACACTTTCTAAGCCCAGGCAGACAGAACATTTATAAACAAAAACACAACAATGGGTTGCAGAGGTAGGTTATTATTAGAAATAAAGATTGAGGATGGAAAATTGTCCAGGGAACTAAAAGTTTCAAACTTTGAAGTGGAATTAAAGACTTAGGTATATATTAGACCAGAAACAGATTATGGATCAAAGTTGAACCAGAAAATCCCCAACCTGGAACACATGCTTTTTAAATAAGGCTGCAATTAAATTAAAAGTGAGGCCACAATTATTAGAGTGTAGGTTGAATGAGTGTAGTTCATTAGGAGAATGAACTAAAAATTGTGAAACCAACCCAAAATCTCAATGTCAGCACTAGAATACTGAATCTAGCAGCAATTCAACAGAGAGGATAACTAAGTGTCTGAGGAGCCCTACAAGTGAAGGGCAAGGGTCAGCTGCAGAAATTCCCAGGTATGTTTAAATGCTGCCTGCGTCAAACCTAGATAGATCTCACTTAGGGAGAGAGCTGCATGTGGAGGGATGTCACTTTTGTGTGTAGCAGTAGTTGCAAAATGCAAGGCTGGGAAAATGAGAAAAGGCATTGTTCCAAATATAATAGTTTTTGCTACTATTGATTGTCAAATTTTGTATCTTGTATACTCTTTGTCTGTTTCAACACTTTAAATTGGTAATGTATAGGGAACCAATTATCTTCTCTAGCTTTAATTTATATATCCAAATTCCTAGGACTGTGACAGATTCTCATTTGATGTCACTGGCCAAGGTTTCTAAAGATACAGATTGCTAGGACTCAATACAATCCTAGAGTATTTTCTAGGAATCTATCTATCTATCTATCTATCTATCTATCTATCTATCTATCTATCTATC
>NC_045451.1:11718116-11720475 GCF_002776525.5 Piliocolobus tephrosceles
ATCTATCTATCTATCTATCTATCTATCTATCTATCTATCTATCTATCCATCCATCTGTTTATCTATCTATCTATCTATCTATCTATCTATCTATCTATCTATCTATCTATCTCTTAAAGATTTCTATGTGATCATGGCATATATTCAGGTATGAAAACTACTGTAAAAAACAACAATGTTATTTAGAAAAATACTTGATATTAAAGAGTTTAGACTCAAAGGCTAACAAGGTGAAAATGAGTCAGTATTTGAATAATACGGAATGTATTTCTGGAAAATGAAACATCTGATTGCAGAAGGTGACCTGTAACAAGAGAGAGAAAAGGCAAGCAGTTTAAAAGGGAGAGAGAGAAAAAAAAAAAAAGCCAAGAGAGCTTCAAAACCAGAGCACCATTTGATTTATATTCACCCAAGGAGATGGAAAATGATTTCACTTTCTCAAGTAAGAGTAATCAGCTTTCTGGAACCCTGGTGCTGGGGGATTTTAAGCCATGTAATTACAAAAGCAAGAATGAAAAATCACTGCAACAAAAAAAAATGGTAAAAGTGACAGCTATTACCTAGGGTATATGCTACAAGATATCTAATTGTAATCAGACTTAAAAGCAAAATTTAAAAACAAAAACTGAAAATAAAAGAACTATTTTATATGTAGACATCACTTCATAGGTTCTGATATGTGAGGAAAAATTCTTTAATGGTAGTGAAGTCAAATGTCTGTTGTAATGGAAAGTCTTCATTCAGTAAAATAAATGGTTGGTTAGGTAACAACAGGAGATATTCATGGAAACGTGTGAATGATTCAGAAGGGTTATACTATTAGAAACACGGATCATATTCTGAAGGTATACAGATAACTTGTATTTTTAGAGAAAAAGAGAAAGTATGATGGAATAGTCTCATGTTTAGTACTACCTGCAATGGAGAAATAGAACTTTTAGCGGTGGTGTTTAAATACAGCTAATGGAAGTGGTGTTTAAATACAGCTAATGGAAGTCACTACAGGAACCCTTAAATCCTTTCTGTTCTTCTGATAAAGCCATTTGTACTTCTTTTAAGTATTTGAGAAAACCCGAGGTGATAAGTTCATGCTGAATCTCAAGAAAGCGCCTACAACTCAGTTTTACACATTTCAAATTTGATTTGAAAAGTTCCACAGGTGAGTGTAACATCTATTTTCTACCACTTTCCTCCCTAAGTCACTCCCACAGTTAAAAAAGAAAAAAAAAAAAGACACGTTTGAGACACAGCTAAAAATCATAACAGAAGTAAGCATTAGAGAAGCATTTTGGATATTCATTCAAAAGGACCTGAAAAAATTGAAATCATAGTTTGTATATTCTTTAGGAGAGTTAATAATAAATTGAGAAAAATATGTATATAACTAAGTACCCAGCTTTAAAGTAGTTTTATTATTAGGAATTGGCAAGAGGAAATTAACCCAACAAAAGAATCTTGGAAGGGTCTGTTAAGAAGGAATCTCAACTAAGGCGTTGTGGAAGAGACCAGCAGGAGAAAGCCAGTTTCAACCAAGTGTGGGTACATTGTTGCCAATTGCTGCCTGCAACAAGAAAACAAAACAAAACAAAACAAAACAAAACAAACAGAAAATTCAGGAAAAATCTTTAGTGTCTTGATAATCAGAAGTGTCCACAGGGTGAGAGAGATGAGTGAAACAGAATTAGGGGATGAGGGGGTGGAGAAGGAAGTCAGTGATTACAGAATGTGTTGATAGAAAATGTAATAGAAGTTGGGGAATGAAAGAAAGGGTAAGGATACGAAGAAATGTTATGGTTGTGTAATGTGGAGAAAACATTTTTTTCAAATCATGCCTGTTTTTCAGATGCCATTCAATGATGATGATAAATGTATTTCTAGCACTTATAAGAGAGTGCTAGTCATAGTTAGCTGTAGACTGAGTTTATATTCATTTCTTTCATCTCTTAGTATATAGTCATATCACGCATATTAATATCTCCCTCCCCACTTCCAGTAGAGTTTGTTATTAAGGATAAAGGAATGTTGTAAACTATTTTACAAAGAGCCCATTATGATTAATATTTGCAGAGAAGTTCTGTAGGGCCCTTGCTCAAGGTGACGGGCACCTAGGACCATGAGGGCATTGGGGAGCTCACGCCTGAGCTGACCAGTTTTGTGTGGGGATGCATCCAGTCGCTCTGTTGCCCAGACTGGATTGCAGTGGTATGATCTCGGCTTCATGCAACCTCCAACTCCTGGGTTCAAGCAATTCTCCTTCCTCAGCCTTCCAAGTAGCTGGGACTACAGGCACATGCCCCAACATCCAGCTAATATGTGTGTGTGTGTGTGTGTGTGTGTGTGTGTGTGTGTGTGTGTGTGT
>NC_045451.1:11720485-11748383 GCF_002776525.5 Piliocolobus tephrosceles
TGTGTGTGTGTGTGTGTGTGTGTGTGTGTGTGTGTGTGTGTGTGTGTGTTTCAGTAAAGACGGGGTTTCACCATGTTGGCCAGGCTGGTCTCAAACTCCTGAGCTCAGGCAATCTGCCCGCCCCAGTCTCCCAAAGTGCTCGGATTACAGGCGTGAGCTACTATGTCAGGCCAGTTTGTTTGTTTGTTTGTTTTTAACATTCCTTGCAGTACTTCAAAGTGTATCTTCCTGAAGGACAAAAGAACATCTTTTTTGTTTCTTTTAATAAGTTGCTCCTTTGCCACAAATGCTGTCCCTGTCTCCCCAAGGTTCAACCCACAATTTCCGCAGCTCTGATTTCAAGGGGAAGCAAAGACGATATGACAGGATATAAACCACACTTAAGTAATATAATAATGGGACTCTTGCTCTAAACCACAAAACTGGGGGAAATGACCTGCTAAAAAGGGAGATTGTTGTCATGCAGCCCTCAGCACAAAGGACAAAGCTGCTCATGAAGAGGACACAGAAATATGCAGACATCTTTTTCGTCGTTTTCAAGAAAGTGACATAACTTCCAGTGTGAAAATACTTATATGAATCCAAATGTGACTTTAATGAAAATTTATATTTTGGCATTTTCTGAGGGGATGTAGTCTGAATCCACAGCTATCATAATTTCTAAACACTTTTTGGTTTAATTAATTATGGTACTTTATGTAAGTAACACAAATTTATAATACGATCATTACACTTAAAATTTTGCTTTGTTACTAATATTTTCACTGTAAATAAATACATAATTTTCTACAACTTCAAAAGAATTGGGGATAAGTGATAGTGACACTTTTATTTGATGAAATGCATGTTCTAAGTAAACATAGAGTACTGAGCTGTTCTTTTCCTTTAGAGATATGACATTACAGTTTTCAAGAAAACTAAATAATTGCACACCTTATAACCTTCCGAGATCTGTGTCTTCTATCTCTGTATCTACTATCTCCTTTCATTAAATAAACTATCTCCTTTGGTGCATTAAAAATGTTAACAAATTAAAATTGTACTTTAATTTAGTGAGAAAATAACTATTTTTGGCGTTTTAGTTATATCAAAATAATTTGAATCTTATTTTAAAGGTCAACTTTAGATTTCTATCTTTTTTCAGCTCAAACGTGGTGTTTATATTTAAACCATGGCTTATAATTATTTTTCTGGAAGTAATGTTTATTTCTATTACTTCTGTAGAGTGGATTTTTCTGTTAGGCAGAGAGATGTCAAAAAAAGAGAAAAGTACTTGCAATAAATAACTTCATTCAGAGACAAAATAACTTAGGTCAGTTTAGATTTTATACATCATGCTCATAAGAAAAAAAAAATACAGTCAAATCTTTGAAACACCAAATTCCATGAAATTTTATGGGTACTCTGATAAATTGACCTTTTAAAACTTTAAAAAATAGCCTGGAGAAAATAACAGATATTATTAACTATATTTTAAGAAAGCTTACTGTACTGTGTTTTCTTCAAGGTTACTTTTTTTAATATTCTTAAATGTGTTTAGAATGTTCATAATTTTACTGTGTTATGAAGCATGCACTTTGCATAATACACTTACAACACTATTTTCTCTAAGAATAATAATATAAATTATTTTATTTAAATTAGGTACATATTTACATTTTGTAAAATCATTTTTGTCTTATCTAAACGTTAATGTGGTTTTATTTATTAAAGTTATAATCTCCTGCTAATTGCACTTAAGAGGTTTAAGTACAATTAGTATTAAAAGAAGATTGAACTAGATTGTGTATACTCTTTAAAAATAAAATAGAAAATATATTTTTAAATTCAGAATGTTTAGCAATAATTTATTTTGGAAGGTAAAATGAATCAACATTTTACATGATCAACAAAATCTACATATAGATAATTTTCTGTATTTTGTGAACCATTGATATTGACCATGCATTTCTTATACATATTTATTAGAATACATCATTATTGGTACTCAAAGCTGCTACAAATTGATGGTGGTCTCTCCTTTCTTATTAAATAAAACATTTTATGGATAGTCCTATCAACTGTATTAATAATCAGCAAATGTAAGCAATCTGAATTTCTATTTCCCAATCCCATGACATTTCACTGTCATCTTCTGCTCTTAGGCAATAAATACAAAAAACCGCCAACATATACACATGCTCTGAATTCATCTGCAGTTTTAAATATGTGTGTGTATAGACATATATAAATAAAATTACACTTGACTTTTAAAGTTGAGAGAAAACTAGTTTAGTTATTCCTGATAAATCTTTTTAAAAAGTCAGTAAAAAGCATTTATTAAATGTATTATTCAAGATAAATATAACAAAATCACAATTCCACAAAAATTGAAAAAACAAATACAAAAATTTTAAAAAGCATACTACTAAAAACCTTTTATAAAATGATGATAGAAAAGTTCTAACATGATAATATGTACAACGAATGTGGATGAAGACTATTTCCTTGTTAAAAAGTAAACAGTATAAAATTTTGATTAAATAACAATAACACAGAACCAGTTATAAGCTAAAACTGCGAGACCAACATAAAATATAACTAGACATGAAGATGAAAAATAAGCAGGGGACAAAGATGTACTAAACAATTTCTATGATAGGTTAAATTGGCCTGAAAATATTCATTCAGAATTTAATCCAAAATGTTAAACATATAAAAGAGGAATTTTGTTGAAAATAGTGGTTTCCAAGAATATGTAAGGCCATCATCTTATATGTGCTTAAAAACCAGGATCAAAATATACACACCAAAAAGCATTAGATATGCAGGCAAAGGTAATGAGCTATAATAACATTTGAAAACTTCTGTTACTGGTGTATAAGAATGCTTGTGATTTTTGCACATTAATTTTGTATCCTGAGACTTTGCTGAAGTTGCTTATCAGCTTAAGGAGATTTTGGGCTGAGACAATGGGGTTTTCTAAATATACAATCATGTCATCTGCAAACAGGGACAATTTAACTTCTTCTTTTCCTAACTGGATACCCTTTATCTCTTTCTCTTACCTGATTGCCCTAGCCAGAACTTCCAACACTATGTTGAATAGGAGTGGTGAGAGAGGGCATCCCTGTCTTGTGCCAGTTTTCAAAGGGAATTTTTCCAGTTTTTGCCCATTCAGTATGATATTGGCTGTGGGTTTGTCATAAATAGCTCTTATTATTTTGAGGTACGTTCCATCAATACCGAATTTATTGAGCGTTTTTAGCATGAAGGGCTGTTGAATTTTGTCAAAAGCCTTTTCTGCATCTATTGAGATAATCATGTGGTTCTTGTCTTTGGTTCTGTTTATATGCCGGATTACGTTTATTGATTTGCGAATGCAAAAGTCTTGGAATCAACCCAAATGTCCATCTGTGACAGACTGCATTAAGAAAATGTGGCACATATACACCATGGAATATTATGCAGCCATAAAAAAGGATGAGTTTGCATCCTTTGTAGGGACATGGATGCAGCTGGAAACCATCATTCTTAGCAAACTATCACAAGAACAGAAAACCAAACACCGCATGTTCTCACTCATAGGTGGGAACTGAACAATGAGTTCACTTGGACTCGGGAAGGGGAACATCACACACCAGGGCCTATCATGGTGGGGGAGGGGGGAGGATTGCATTGGGAGTTATACCTGATATAAATGACGAAATGATGGGTGCTGACGAGTTGATGGGTGCAGCACACCAACATGGCACAAGTATACATATGTAACAAACTTGCACGTTATGCACATGTACCCTAGAACTTAAAATATAATAAAAAAAAAACTTCTATATAACTTTCAAATACCAACCTATTAAGTAGACAAATAGATAATTGAAGAAATAAATTATTTTAAGAACATAGCTAATATGTTACTATATTTGTATATTATTCATATTATGTGTATCTTATAAATATAAGAAAGAACATGTAATAGGTTTGTTTGTGTGTCTGTTTGTTTTTTGAGAGGCTGGAATGCAATGGCCCTGTCCATAGCTCACTGCCACCTTGAACTCCTGCATTCAAGCAATGCTCTTGGACTCACAGTGCTGAGATTAGAACATGGAGTTTTGTGATGTTTTTTAAAAAACTTTTATTGTAAGTTCAAGGGTACAAGTTTATTACATAGGTATATTGTGTCATGGGGGTTTGTTGTACAGATGGTGTTGTCACTCAGGTATTAAGCCTAGTACTCATTAGTTATTTTTCACAATCCTGTCCTTCCTCTCATCACCCATCCTCCAAAAGGCCCCAGTGTGTGTTGTTCCCCTCTATGTCCAAAAGCATGGAGTTTTTAAGAGTTCATTTATTAATTGACCATTTATTTGTCCTCAACAGAAATTTCAATAAATTCCAAATAGAAGAAATTATATAGTTGACATTGTGCTTTTTACCATCTAATAACACTGCAAATAATAAAAATTTTTACCACTTCCCCACTAAAAGAATTTCTTCACTTTGATGTTTTCACTTGGATCACAGAGTAATAAGAACAGAAATTAGAAGCTAAATGAAAAAGAGTACCAGTGAGAATAAGATACAGTCTGCCTACTTGACGGTGTACTCATGGGATTATAACAAAGCTGAAAATTCCTATAGCTTAGTGACCTCATAGCCATTGTAACATTGTAGTGCAATCATTACTCATGTGTTTGTAGTGATGCTGGTGTAAAGAAACCTGAGCTTCCCGTTGTATAAAAGGAGAGCACACACCATTGTGAACAGTGAGTAACACTTGATAATAATAAGTAACTCTTACTGGTTTATGTATTTATTGAACTATGCTTTTATGATTACATATACTTCATATAGGCTAAAATAATAATATGAAGTATATGCTAAAAGTGAGGTATTTGTGCTCTTTCTCTCTATATATATATATTTCCTTTTACACCCAGATAACTACAAACACATAAGTAATGCATCGCAATACAATGTTACAAAGGCTATGACTTCACAAAGTTATAGGAATTTTTCAACTCCATTACAATCTCATGGGACCACTGCCATATAGACAAGATCAATTATATATATATATATATGTGTGTGTATAAAGTTAACTGTAAATCAGTCTCAGGCAGGTCCTTCAGAAGGTATTTCAGAAGGCATTGTTAGCATAGGAGACAATGAATGTTATTGTCCCTGAAGACCTTCCACTGGGACAAGATGTGGAGGGGAAGACAGAGAAAGTGGTTATTCTGACACTGTGTAGGTCTAGGATAATGTATGTGTTTGTTTTTAACAAAAACGTTTAAAAGGAAAAAAATTAAAAATTGACAAAATCTTATATAATAAAAATGAAAATAAAATATTTTTGCACAACTATACAATATACTTGTGTTTTAAGCTAAGCATTGTTAAAAAAAAAAAAAAAAGAGAAAGTTAAAAATTAAAGGTTGGCTGGATGCGGTGGCTCAGACCTGTAATCCCAGCACCTTGGGAGGCCGAGGCGGGCAGATCATGAGATCAGGAGATCGAGACCATCCTGGCTAACACGGTGAAACCCCATCTCTACCAAAAAAATACAAAAAATAAATAAATAAATAAAAATTTTTTAAAAAGTTAGCCGAGCATGGTGGCAGGCATCTGTAGTCCCAGCTACTCGGGAGGCTGAGGGCGGGAGAATGGCGTGAACCTGAGGGGAGCTTGCAGTGAGCCGAGATCACGCCACTGCACTCCAGCCTGGGCGACAGAGCGAGACTTCGTCTCAAAAAAAAAAAAAAAAAAAAAATTGTAAAGTAAAAACACTATAGTAAATTAAGGTTAACTTATAATTGAACAAAGAGAAATCTGTTTTTTTTTAAATTGAGTGTAGCCTAAATATAGACCAGTTCTTATAAATTCTATGGTAGTGTGAGGTAGCATCCTAGGCCTTCACATGCATTCACTACTCACTCCCTGACTCACCTAGAACAACTTCCAGTCCTGTAAACCCTATTCAAGGTAAATGCCCTACACATATGTGCCATTTTTAAAAAATATTTTATACCCTGTTTTTACTCTACCTTTTCTAGGTTTAGACATGTTTAGATTCACGAACACTATTATGTTACAATTGCCTACAGTATTCAGTACAGTCACATGCTGTGTAGGTTTGTAGCCAAGGAGCAATAGACTAAACCCTATAGTCAGGTGTGTAGTAGGCTCTACCATCAAGGTTTGTGTAAGTTCACTCAGTGATGTTCATGAAAGGGCAAAACTGGCTAACGGCACATTTCTCAGGACTTACCCCCATCACCAAGTGATGCATGATTGTATAAGTGAACGAAATATGGCCTTAGAAGGACTCTGTACCTCTGTATTTGAGTCGTTGTGGATGAACTGCAACCTTACCTAATAGGTAGACAAGACTGAAAACCTAACTTAGGAGCATGTGCCTGTAACAATAGCTGAGTCTTGGCCAATCTCAGCAGCCATACTTCAACCACTCATACACTGCTGAGTGTTCAAACTGTGTACAAGTAAGGCAAATGCCGAGCTGTACCCAATCCAGTTGTTTCTGTACCTCATTTCCCATTTCTGTACATCACCTCCCTTTTCTTTGTCTATAAATCTTCTTCCACCACGTGACTGTGGTGGAATGTCTGAATCTTCTGTGATTCTGGGGGCTGCCCTGTTCATAAATCTTTCATTGCTCAATTAAAATCCTTTAAATTTAATTCAGCTGAAGTTTTTCTTTAAACTATATACTTATATATCAAATATAGGATGCAAGGAAAATAGTCTTACAAGAAAATGCATAGACCTAAAATCATTGTTACAAGTCAAGCAATATTAATAAACACTTTTTTAAAAATAGAAAACTTTTTGTACAATATTTTGCTACAAGAATATTAGAATGACTTTCATCAAATGCTTCACCACTGCAAATATATTTTACCATATTTACAGCTTCCACGGTGCTGAACAGCCAGCCATGAAGTTAAGGACATACATTTTTGTCTCAACAACACCACACCTGCAGACCCCAAATTAAATATTAAGCAGTTTTTACTAAGGCATTCCGCTTAACAACCTAAAATCCTTAATGAATGTGATGTTCAATTTTATATGTCAACTTGGCTGGGACCTACATTAAACATTAAACATGGGTGACTAGATTACACACTATTTCTGGGTGTGTCTGTGAGGGTATTTCCTGATGAGATTACCACTTGAATCTATAGAATTCACAAAACAGATTGTCCTCCCCAATCTGAGTGGGCATCCTCCAATCCACTGCAAGCCTAAATAGAACAAAAGAGCAAAAGATGAAAGAATTTGCTCTCTCTACCTGGCTGCTAAAACCAGAACATCAGTCTTCCCTGTCCTTGATTGTGACTTACATTATATGCCCTTCAGTTATTAGAACTAAACCGTCAGCATTCCTTGGTCTCCAGGTTTCAGGTAGCTGACTGTGGGACTTCTCAGTTTCCCTGACTACATGAAGCACGAGCTAATTCCTTACAATAAATAAAACACACACACACACACACACACACACACACACACACACACAATTGGTTTTGTTTCTCTGGAGAACCCTAATACAATGGCTTTTATATCATGTTATTTGTGGCTGTAACATGTTGACAACTGTGAGTTGACTGCTGTCAATTGTTTCAAATCGTCTTTAGGGCAGAACCGTGGAGCTTTTGGGCTATGCTCAAAAGCAGCTTCTATCTGAGATGTTCCCTCACAGTACAAGGCAGAGGAGCAAAGTGTTTTATTCAAACTTAGTTCTGTAAGAAAGGGCACGTGGTGGTCAAATTACACTTCCAAATGGAAAATTTTAAAAAATGTATCCCTATGTTATAGCCTGCATAAACATCAATTGTAAGTGCATTTTAGGATGATTTAAGAGTATAACGTGTCATTATAAAACAGTACAATATCTTCATGAACCTAGAGAACAGAAATATTCAAAAACAGGGCCTGAAATACTTTAGCAATAATAAAAAGAATAATAAATTGGACTATTTTGATATTAATAACATACATTCATCAAAAAAGTGATATTAACAAAGAAAAAAAGAAAATTATATACCTGATACTGGGCTTATATCCATAAAATATGAAGAACTTCTATAAATCAGTTACAAATGGTATAATTTACTTTATAAATTATCAAGGAAATACAGCACTTCAAACTAGAACAAAATCAGAAAAATATATGAATGTATGCTCAACTTTGTATGTCTTCAACGAAGTGCAAATTCAACCACAAGGAAATATTACTACAGGCCTACCTTGGAGATATTGGGGGTTCAGTTTGAGACCACCACAATAAAGAAAATATCACACTAAAGCAGGTCACACAACTTTTTTGATTTCCCAGTACATATAAAATTATGTTTACACTGTACTCTAGAGTCTATTAAGTATGCCATAGCATTATGTCTAAAAAAAGTGCACGTCTTAATTTAAAAATAATTTATTGCTAATAAATGCTGATGATCATCTGGACCTCCATTAAGTATTAATATAGTTTGCTAATGGAGGGTCTTTCCTAGATGCTGATGGCTGCTGATTATTCAGGGTGGTATTTGCTTTAGGTTGAGGTTGCTGTGACAATTTATTAGAATTAACAATAATTTTATAAAATTGACAACAATGAATTTTGCTGCATCAATTCACTCTTCCTTTCATGAATGATTTCTCGGTACCATATGGTATTGTTGGAGAGCAATTTACCCATAGTAGAATTTCATTCAAAATTTGGGTCAATCTTTTCAAACTCGGACACTGTTTTATCAAATAAGTTTATGTGACATTCTAAATCCTTTATGATCTCAACAATGTTCACAGCATCTTCACCAAGTGTAGATTTCATCTCAAAGAAGCAGTTTTTTTGCTTATCCATAAAAGCAACTCCTCATCTGTTAAAATTTTATAGTGAGGTTGCAGCAATTCAATCATATCTTCAGGTCTGACTTCTAATACTAATTCTCTTGCTATTTCTACCACATCTGCAGCTGCTTTCTCCACTGAAGTCTGGAAGAAACTGAAACTCAACTGTAGGGGTTGGAATCAATGTTTTCTAAACTCCCGTTACCGTCGATATTTTGACATCCTCCCATGAATCACAAATGTTCCTAATGGAATCTAGAGTGGTGAATTTCTTCTAGAAGGCCTTCAAGTTACTTTGACCAGATCCACCAGACTAATCACTATCTATGGCAGTTATTACCTTACAAAATGGAATTCTTAAAAATATTAAGACTTGAGAGTTGAAATGACTCCTTGATCCACATTCTGCAGAATTCATGTTGTGTTAGCAGGGATGAAAACAACATGACTCTCCTTACACATCTCTATCAGAGCTCTTGGGTGACCAGATGCATTGTCAATGAGCAGGAATATTTTGAGAGGAATCTTTTTTTTCTCTGGGCAGCAGAGTTCATCAGTGGTCTTAAAATATTCAGTAAATCATTTCATAAATAGATGTGCTTTCATCAAAGTTCTGTTATTCCATTTATAGGATAAAGGCAGAGTAGATTTGACATAATTCTTAAAGAGCCTAGGATTTCATCAATGGTAAATGAGCATTGGCTTCAAGCAAAAGTCACCGGCTGCATCAATCCCTAACAAGTCAGTAGGCCTCTCTTTGAAGCTTTGAAGACAAGCATTGCCCTTTTCCCTCCAGCTATGGAAGTCCTAGATGGAAGCTTTTTCAAATATAAGACTGTTTCGTCCACATTGAAAATCTGTTGGTTAGTGCAGCCACCCTTCATCATTGATCTTAGCTCCATCTTCTGGATGACGTGCAGCTTCTCCATCAGCGCTTGCTGCTTTACCTTGAACTTACATGTTATGGAGATGGCTTCTGCATTTAAACCTCAGGAACCAGCCTGTAATTGCTTCACTTTTCTTCCGCAGCCTCCTCACCTCTCTTACCCTTGATAGAATTGAAGAGAGCTAGGACCTTGCACTGAATTAGACTTTGGTTTAAGGGAATGCTGTTGCTGGTTTCATCTTTTATCCAGACTGCTCAAACTTGCTGCATATCAGCAATAAGTCTCTTTCCCTTTCTTTTCATTCATGCGTTCACTGGAGTAGCATTTTAATTTCCTTCAATAACTTTTCTTTTGCATTCACATCTTAGCTAACTGGCACAAGAGGCCCAGCTTTCAGCCTATCTTGGCTTTTGACCTGCCTTCTTTACTAAGCTTCATCATTTTGATTTAAAGTGAGAGGTATGTGACTCTTCTTTTCACTTGAATACTTGGTGGTCACAGTGTGGTTATAAATGGGCCTAATTGCAATATTGTTGTGTCTGAGGGAAAAGGGAGGTTCTAGAAGAGGAAGGAGAGATGGGAGGAATGACTGATCAGTGAAGCGGTCGGAACACACACGTTTGTCCATTAAGTTTGCCATTTTATTTGGAAGTGGTTCATGGTGCCCCCAGTTACAATAGTAACATCAGAGCTCACTGATCACAGATCACCATAACAGATACATTAATAATTTAAAAGTTTGAAATACTGAGAACATTACCAAAATGGGACATACAGGCAAGAGAGAGCACATGTTTTTGGGAAAATGGTGCTGATAGTCTTGCTCAATGCAGCGTTGCCACAAACCTCCAGTTTGTAAAATGTGCTGTATCTGGGAGGCACAGTCATGTAAAGAACAATAAAGCAACGGACGCCTATACACACCAAAGTGAACTGCTAAATTTAAAGACTAACAAGAGCAAGCATATCTCATTATTTGGCCCTGCAACGACACTGCTCTTGCATATGGTAATTGGCACAAATAGTTCAGAAAATTTTTACCAGTGTCTATCAAAGTTGAATATAAACACAATCTAAGACCAAGAGATACCTTTTCTTGTTCTGTGCCCCAAAATGTATGCACTCTAAGATATTTAATTGCATGTTATGATGGCAACATTACCCTTAATTGCTGAAAATTGGTATCCATAAAATTTTCACCAACAATTAAAGAAAAAAATGAATTTGTGATGTAGAATAAAATCATATTAAGCATTACAAATTATGAACTACTGCTCCGTTCTATAACACTGATCTCATAAATGTTTCTTTTGATTTACATACACACACACACATATAAATTTTAAATATATTTAGAGACAAAGTCTTGCTCTGTTGCCCAGACTGGAGTGCAGTGTCGCGATCTTGGCTCACTGCAACCTCCACCTCCTGGTTTCAAGTGATTCTCCCGCCTCAGCCTCCTGAGTAGCTGAGATTACAAGCATGTGCTTCCATGCCTGGCTAATTTTTGTATTTTTTTTTAGTAGAGACAGGGTTTCCCCATGTTGGCCAGGCTGGTCTCAAACTCCTGATCTCAGGTAATCCACCTGCCTTGGCCTCCCAAAGTGCTGGGATTACTGGGTGTGAGTTACGGCGCCAGGCCAGATTTTATTTATATTAAAAGAATATGCTTTACCTCTCAATATGTCTATTTAGAAAGAATATACATTTAATTCCTTTTGGGAGAAGTCAGAATATTGGTTATTTGGGGGAAGGAGAGAAGTAATCATGCTTAGGGTCTGATAATGTCGAATTTCAAGACTTGTTTGCTTGTTTACATAGATATGTTCCTTGTGTTATAATTTATCAAACTACAATATTTAGGTGTTTTTTCTATCAATGATACACTTCACTAGAAGTTTATGTTTTAAAATATATATTTTTAAACTCCTAATTAAAAGACAAAAACATGTTAAGTACAGTGAAGGAGAGGAATTAGTTGGGTTTTGACTTTGATGAACTTAACGGGCTCTAATGATGTTATTTGAGAAACCCTAATGGAAAGAGAAGCCTCTATTCAGGTTTTATTTTGTACTAATATTTTCACTTCGTTATTCTTTATGTCTCTTCTATTTCGTTGCTGAGCTTGGGTATTTTTTAGTTGGTTTCAAGTTTAGTTTTTTTTTAATTACTCGTTGAAGGATTTTCATGATGGCTGCTTTGAAATCTTTTCCAGGTAATCTAACATCTCTGCTCCCTCCGAGTTGGTGTGCAACAGTTGTCCATTTTCCTTTAAATTGTGATTTTCTGGTTTCTGTTGTGAGAAGTGATTTGAGATTGAAATCTGAACATTTTGAGAGGGGTTTGGTGGGCCGCCACCTTGTTCCTGCCAGGTAAAGAGCGAAGCCCAGCTTCCCCACTTTGCCTCTTTGACACTGAGGGGAAGGAATACTTGTTACTGCTAGTTTGCAGCAGGAAAGGGGTTCGCAGCTTTCTTCTAGACCTTTGCACATACCTGAGTGGCATGAGGAGGCACTTCTACCTACTCCTTGTAATGTGGCCTCTTCTGACACCACAGTGGGGATGTCTTGCTGCTGGGGTTGGTGAAAGTTTCAAACATCCACTCTGCCTCCTCTGACACCACCCCAGCAGGACAGGTAAGGGAAGCCTCACTACCCTCAGTACTGCCTGGTGGAGGTGGAAGTCCTGGATCCTCACATGCTCAGTGTCACTGCAGGGAATGGGGAGGATGACAGTGAATGTCTGGGCTCTCTATTTGGCCTTTGCTGAAGACCACCCAGGCATGGATTTTTCTTGCAACTTGTTACAGTCTGGCAAGAGGCAAAATCGTGGGCCTCTTGGCCCTTGCATGAGCGAGGAGGAATGGGGCCACAGTTCTGTCTTTGGAGGATTAATTAACCATGGTGGTTTATTTTCTGGATGTGTACTGTCTTGCTAAGTCACCTCTAATCACATTTAAATTGTGAGTTTCTGGTGTCTGTTGTGGTAAGTGATTTGAGATTGAAATCTGAACATTTTAGGAGGGGTTTGGTGGGCTGCCCCCTTGCTCCTGCCAGGTAAAGGGAGAAACCCAGCTTCCCCACTTCGCCTCTTTGACATTCCCCACTTCGCCTCTTTGACACTGAGGGGAAGGAATACTTGTTCCTGCCAGGTTGGAGCAGGGAAGGGGTTATTTGACTACAAGGAGTAGACCTTCGGGGACTTTTGGAGTCTGAACCTTCTGATATTTCAAAGTTATCAAGTTCTTTAGCTCCAAATTCAGATTGTGTGAAATTAAAAGAAAATTTGGGAACTCATCTCACTGTCATTCCTGGAGTCCCAAGGTCTCTACCCAGGTAGCCTTCTCTCTACCCTTCAGAATTCTATGTTTGTTTTCTACATAATGTCGAGGAACTTTCATTGTACTTAGCTGGAGAAAAGGGAAAACTATATCTGTTCCATCTTTTCAAATCCAGAAGTTCCGATACACACATACACTTGTAAACCAAAAGGGCCACCAACATGAAACAAAAGGGAGCAAGATACATGAAATCTCAAAGAGGCTACACCCCAATTTGTAGAGACCTAAAGCAAGCTAAAAAAAAAACCACTCAATTCCAAATAAAGATCTGCATACTTTCTCTATTGAAATTCTTCTGTATTTAATTAACCTTTGTTCTTATCTTTACTCTTATGTTGGGTTTCTACTTCCAAACTCAGTAGCAGGAAATAATCACGGAAAATTTTTCTCCTCAGAAGTAGGGGACTGGTCACTTTTTACCCCATGGAATTTCAGCATTCCTTTGGAACTAGTGACGGCCACGTGCTTTCTGTTCTTCCCATTTTTGAATAAAAATCTATTGCAGTCATCTTTACGCTTCTTTGCATTGCCAGTTGAGTACGATTGGAGCAAACAACTTATTTTATAGTTCAGATTTTTTTTTTTAAAGAAGTCATATCTGGGAATCCATTAGTCAAACCTAACTCAGATTGTAAAGGTAAGTTATATTCTTCATTATTCAAATACACGTAACATGAAGTTCAACAAAATTTAATCTGTTCCTCCTGTTTTCTTATTGATAGAAAACTTGTTTTATTCTCAAAATGACTTCTGATATCATGTATATTTATTATGTTTTTACTCTCTGTGTTTATTTATTGGATCATTTTAAACTTATTTTTATATTGATGCATTAATTCCTTGGGAATTTAATTTTTGTGCTTGTGGTTTCTTTTGCTTATATATTTTGCTCATGAAGGATTGTTCCTACTAGGGTTTGCATTTTTGGATTGTGAGTTCCTAGTTGTTAGGACTTCATCTGTGGAATGCTATAAACTATGGTGAGACTTGTAAGATCCTATCTCATTCAAGAAGCATCAAAATACTGTATTCACATCTTATTCTAATATTTTACATAATAGATTTCAAGATCACAGGGACAGTGTAAACTTGAATGTCAAATTTGCACATGGTGCAGGCCCATGATTAAAAATCCTCAGAGGATGAGTGTCTTCCTCTTGGAGGGTGTATATGTTTTTTAGGACTGCCATAACAAAGTACCACAAGCTGAGTGGTTTAAATGAGAAAAATGTATTTTCTCACAAGCCTCAGGGCTAAAAGTTGAAATCAAGGTATTGGCAGGATTCGTTTCTTCTAAGAGTTCAAGGAGAAGATTTATTCCACTTTTCTCTCCTGGCTTATAAATGGCTGTCTTCATGTTCCCATAGCATTTCCCCATAAGTACAAGTGTCCAAATGTTACAGGACAGGGGTCCTGATCCAGACCCCACGAGAGGGTTCTTGGATTTTGCACAGGAGATAATTCAGGGCGAGTCCACAGTGCAAAGCAAAAGCAGGTTTATTAAGAAAGTAATGTGGTGAAAGTATAGCTACTTCAGAGACACAGTAGGGCATTCCCAAAAGTAAGAGGTGAAACGCATCCACCCTAGGTACAAAACTTGTTTATATATAGGATAAAAAAAGGATGTCTTCTTGGGGAAATGTATTCTGTTGCAGTCATTTGTGATAAAGGATTAATTTTCCTAATTATTATATTTTGCAAGAATCAATATTATTCTCTTTGAAAAAAAATTAGGAATGCTTCTGTTCTCAAGATACCGGGGTATCTGGACACTCCCAAGTCTGGGTCTATTGAGAAAACATTATCAATCTGTTCCCTTAACTGTAAACATCTAGAAGCTAGGAATAACCTAACTTCCTGGGAATGCAGCTCACCAAGATCCAACCTCATTTTCCTCGCCGTCACTCAAGATGGAGTCTCTCTGGTTCTAATGCCTCTGACACAAATTTCTTCTTCTTAGAAGACACTAGTCATATTAGATTGGGATCCACACTAGCAATCTAATTTTAACTTTATTAACTGTAAAAATTATGTCTTTAATTAAGGTTATTTTCTGAGATACTATCTCTTAGGACTTCAACGTAGGAGATTTGGGGGACACAATTTAATCCATAACAGAGAACAAGACAAAGTAGTAAGTCTTCTTTGCTTTCTCCTTTTAACAGTTGGAAATGTTTATTTCACATTTTTTAGTTTGCCATTTTACTAATGATACAGCTTTTCAAGCGTCTGGCTTTTGTGCATCGGTCTCACCTCCAAAACAGCCCTGTGCTGCCCTGAACCCTCATATTCTGTCCCTATATGTGCCTTAAACTCATGGCTTCTGCATAATCAACATTATAAATCATATCCATCTATGACAGAACTTCTAATGCCTTAGGTTTAGTGTTTCCTTCATTTTTGGCTCGGTGGAATTTCCCTTATTTATATGAGCTCACTCATGAGTACATTTGTTATATTGAACCTTACTTTTTTTTTCTGATTGTAGTTTTTTAATTTTAATTTTAATTTTTTGTTACATAGCAGGTGTATGTTTTTATGGGGTACATAAGATGTTTTGATACAGATACGTAATGTGAAATAAGTACATCATGAAAAATGGGGTATCCATCCCCCCAAGCATTTATTCATTGAATTGCAAACAATCCAGTTGCACTCTTTAATTGATATGAAAATGTAGAGTTATTATTGACTATAGTCACCCTAATTTGCTATGATGTAGTAGATATTTTTTTCCATTCTTCTATTTTCTTACATTTTAATAAAAGAGGAGGGGAGGGAGAGTTCCAGGGAAGTTTTTAAGTGTCTTATCTATTATATCCTCACAACCAAAACACTCAGAGATTTGAGTTACCATTTACCACATATAAAGAAAGACCACGTTTTTAGAGGATAAAATTAACAATCTTTCAAGGAGTTTTGATTATTTTTATGTCCAATACAAATTAAATGGAAAAAAAATGATTGAAATTCTTTCCCCATTCTAAGTTTTGGTAGGCTGGGTAACTCTGACTGAGGTAATAAATGTTGCCCTTTTCTGTTTGAAGATTATGCTAGCTATAAATCTAACATGGAAAATATATTATAATTATTTAATAAAATATACAATAAATCTACCAGACATCAACTGCAGCATTTTTTTCCAGTGGAATGTAGGATGATATTTGTATATGATACTAAAAAACAATCCCTACACAAATACCCCAGAGTAAAAATTGTAAAGGCCATCTTTGATGGCTTCAATTTAACAAAATGAGAAATTATTGTCTTACTATTTCACTTTTTAGAATTGTCACTAAACAAAAATTATAAATGCTTTTTTAAATGTTTTTATTTAATTTTTTAATTATACTTTAAGTTCTAGGGTACATGTGCACAACATGTAGGTTTGTTACATATGTATATATGTGCCATGTTGGTGTGCTGCACCCGTTAACTCGTCATTTACATTAGGTATATCTCCTAATGCTATCCCTCCACCATCCCCCCTCCCCACAATAGGCCCCGGTGTGTGATGTTCCCCTTCCTAGCATTTTAAGAGTCAGAGCAAATAAAATTATATGTTGTGATTTTTTAAAAAAATTCCTATAACTCTTATTTTCTTTATTTTTTTTCATGGAATGCATTGCTAGCTAAAAATATGCATCTGGGAAGGGTAGTAGGGAGGTGGAGATAAAAAGAGATTGGTGGATGAATACCAAAATACAGTTAGATCAATGGATTAATATCCAGTAATCAGTAGTATGATAGGGCAACTACAGTTAATAATTTATTGTACATCTTAAAATAACTAGAAGAGTTGAGTTGGAGTGTTCCCAACACAAACAATAAATATTTGAGGTATTGGATATCCCATTTACTCAGATTTGATCATTACACATTGTAAGCCTACATCAAAATATCACATGTACTCCATAAATATGTACAACTATTACAAATGCATAACAAATTAACAATGTAAAAATTTAAAAATATTTGTAAACCAAACAAAAAATATGCAACCACCGCTCATATCTTCATGGAACACAGTATATCCTGCCAAGTGCTGCTTTTGATATTTACCGAGCCACTCAGCTTTCCCAGGTGGTCTTTCCACATGTTCCCTGTTTACAGGAGTTGTGTTCATTCACCCTAACATTATTCTCCTTGCTCTGAACCCAGAAATCTCTTCTTACTCCAAATTCTTAGGTTTTAATTACATTTTCCAATTGTTTCTCTGTATTAAGTTATCTCTAAAATCAGATCATAATGCATATGAATTATGACCTATTTATTTACTTGGGACATATATTTCTTGTTATATATCAGGCAATCAGTGTTTTCAACTGAATTGGATTATCTGGAATTCTGCATGTGTGTCTGAACTAACAGTACCACTACATAGCTTGATTACATTCTAGGCAAAGAGGATGTTTGGAGATTAAGCCTGAAATATCTGAAATATCATTTTAAACAATTTACCTGGAATATTGTATTCACTGAGTCTTACTGTTTTAATATACATTATACTTTTAATCTTCACAACTGAAATCAAAGCTTCCCTAGAGAGGTTATTTTGTGTAACTAGAGTTACATGTACAATTTCTGCACATAATTGATGCTTAATAATGCTATCGACTTTCATGGATGTAAAAAGTTCTTATATTTATGCATAAGTAAATAATTCCTTATTATGGGATATTATTTTTGATCAAAGCGTTCGAGTAACAATTTATATTATGTGTTAATATGTGTAGACTCCTAAATGAGTGCCTGTTTTATAGTGTACATTCTGTAACTGTTTGCTATTATCATTTACCTCCTATTTCTGAAAAACCCATCTATATCTATCCCAATGTCTCATGTTATTTAAATTAAGGATACGTACAGTCAGCTTACTATCTGAAAATTCACAGGACCCACAACTAAATTCTGGATAAATTACACATTGGATCAAAGTTGTCATGTAAATTACTTTATTTTATTATTTTATTTATATATATATATTTTGAAAACAGTGTCACTCCATTGCCCAGGCTGGAGTGCAGTGGTGTCATCTCGGCTCAGTGCAACCTCTGCCTCCCGAGTTCAAATGATTCTCTTGCCTCAGCCTGCCAAGTAGCTGGGATTATAGGCACATGCCACCGTGCCTGGCTGATTTTTCTATTTTTAGTAGAGATGGGTTTTGCCATGTTGGCCAGGCTGGTCTCAAACTCCTGACCTCAGGTGATTCACCCATCTCAAACTCTCAAAGTGCTGGGATTACAGACGTGAGCAACCAGGCCCAGCCGCCATGTAAATTTTTGAGTCAAATCTTTGATTGAGACCTAAGACCAGAGGAAAGGAAAATAATAGAAGTTATTTATTATTGGAATATATCTATTAGCAACAGTGTCTTTCCAACTTGCTGCTTTTCTGCAGCAAAATGACTAGTGATATGACAACTATTTTCCCATACTCACAAATAATATTGATGTGCGATGTTTCTGGACATTCATTATAAGCTTCACCAAAGACATCGGTAACGAATAAGGTGATTAGCACTGTTAATTGTGTGATTTATACAACTATGATTATTGAAAACAAATTATTTATCACGTGCAACTTTTCTGATTCTATGATTTCTAGGACTTTGAATATATTATTGTACCCTTATATTTACAAGGTGCAAGGTATCATTAGATTCCTAAGTAAAATTTCTAATTTTAAAATAAATACAGTTAATATTAAAATATGAATTCTTTTTAAAACCTAGAAAACTGAATCTATGTAAGTGTATCTGAAGTGCACGTTCTAATCTTCTTTGAGAATAAACTTTCATTTGCTAACAAATAATTTAGATAATGTGTTTAGAATTTTTTTCTAATTTATAAGGTTAATGACCTTGACCTATCTAGATTTCAAATGTCTACAAGAAGGGTCGTCAAAATATAATCTTATATTTGCTGTGGTTAGGTTAATTCCTTCTCAGCAGTTTTCCAAATAATTGTTAACTTCTTTCATAAATTGCAGATTGTGATGCAATTATCTTTAAATTTGAGATTGCATATTAATTTGGCATATAAATTCTATTTAAAATGGCTCAAATAGGCCAGGCATGGTGGCTCACGCCTGTAATCCCAGTACTTTGGGAGGCCGTGGCCGGCAGATCACCTGAGATCAGGAGATGGAGACCAGCCTGGTCAACATGGTGAAACGCCATCTCTACTAAAAATAGAAAAACTAGCCAGGCGTGGCAGCAGGCACCTGTAATCCCAGCTACTCAGGAGGCTGAGGCAGGAGAATTCATTGAACTGGGGAAGCAGAGGTTGCAGTGAGCTGAGATGGCGCTACTGGACTCCAGCCTGGGTGACAAGAGCAAAACTCTGTCTCAAAAATAAATAAATAAATAAATAAATAAATAAATAAATAGATAAACAAATAAATAAAATGGCTCAAATAAAGAAGATAAAAATTTTGTGATTGTATTTTAATCTACTATCATTTCAATAATAACTGGAAAGACCTATTCCAAGTGGCACAATTAGAATTAAAACAACTTATCATGACTCAAAGCAGTTGTATCTTAAAAAATTAATAAAACTCGTTGAATTGAATAATGGACTCAAATTTGAGATATGGAAATATTTTAGTATTCACTTTTTAAATATAGGTTTCATCCTACGTAACTTCTCTTACTATATTCAATTGTTTTGACTAATATTAAGAAATGCAAAGGAAATGGGACTCAAGTAGGTTATATTCTTATTAGGTCACTTAATTTAATAATCCTGGCAACACTGAAAATAATTTGGTCTAGTTGATATCTAAATATTTAACGGACATATTTCCAAAAAACTGATGTTCTAATACACGTTATGACATTACTTTTGCTTCTGATTAAATTCTGAATTAAATATTGTTATAGTCACCTTAAAATTTAATATTCTGGATACATTCAAATATATATTTTTATAAATCCTCTTGGCTTTATAGATATAATCCACAAAGTCCCAGGACCTTTCTATGGTTCAAGGAAAGAGAAGTGGGTGATAAGATACAGTTCAGATAGGCATGTGGGGATAGAACAGAGAATGTCTCAAATCCCTATAAGAAAAGGACGTGATCTTTTACCTTTGTGTGGCTGCATAGCATTCCATGGTGTATGTGTACCACATTTTCTTTATCCAGTCTATCATTGATGGACATCTGGTTTGATTTCACATCTTTGCTATTGTGAGTAGTGCTGCAATTAATATACACGTGCATGTATCTTTATAATAGAACAATTTATATTCTTTTGGGTATATACCCAGTAACGGAATTCCTGGGTCAAATGATATTTCCGCTTCTAAATCTTTGAGGAATTGCCACACTGTCTTCCACAATAGTTGAACTAATTTCATTCCCATCAACTGTGTAAAAGTGTTCCTATTCCTCCGCAACCTCGTCAGCAGCTTTTGTTTCTTGACTTTTTAATAATCACCATTTTGAATGGTGTGAGATGGCATCTCATTGTGGCTTTGATTTGAATTTCTCTAATAATCAGTGATGTTGAGCTTTTTTTCATATGTTAGTTGGCCTCATGTGTGTCTTCTTTTGAAAACTGTCCATATACTTTGATCACTTTTTAATGGGCTTGTTTTTTCTTTGTTTGTTTTTGTAAATTTGCTTAAGTCCTTGTAGATTTTAGATATGAGACCTTTGTCAGATAGATAGATTGCAAAATTTTTCTCCCCTTCTGTAGGTTGTCTGTTCTCTCTGATGATAATTTTTTTTGCTGTGCACAAGGTGTTTAGTTTAATTAGATCCCATTTGTGAATTTTTGCTTTTATTGCAATTGCTTTTGGCAATTTCCTCACAAACTATTTGCCTATGCCTATGTCCTGAATGATATTGCCTAGATTTTCCTCTAGGATTTTTATAGTGTTGAGTTTTATACTTAAGTCTTTAATCCATCTTGAACTAATTTTTGTATAAGGTGTAAGGAAGGGGTCCAGTTTAAATCTTCTGCCTATGACTAGCCAGTTCTCCCAACATCATTTGTTAAATAGGGAATCATTTCCCAATTACTTGTTTTTGTCAGACTTGTCAAAGATCAGATGGTTGTAGATGCATGGTTTTATTTCTGAGTTCTCTATTGTGTTACAATGGTCTATGCGCTCGTTTTTGTATCAGTACCCTGCTGTTTTGGTTACCGTAGCCTTACATTGTAATTTGAAGTTAGGTACCGAGATGCCTCCAGCTTTGTTCTTTTTGCATAGGATTGTCTTGGCTATATGAAATTTTTCTTGGTTCCATATAAATTTTAAAATAGTTTTTTTTCTAATTCTGTGAAGAATGTCAATGGTAGTTTAATGGGAATAGCATTGAATCTATTAATTGCTTTGGGTGGTATGGCCATTTTTACGATATTGATTCTTCCTATCCATGATCATGGAATGTTTTTCCATCTGCTGGTGTCCTTTCTGATTTCATTGAGCAGTGGTTTGTAGTTCTCCTTGAAGAGGTCCTTTACCTCCCTTAGTAACTGTATTCCTAGGTATTTTATTCTCTTTGTGGCATTTGTGAATAGGAGTTCATTCATAATTTGGCTCTCTGCTTGTCTGTTGTTGTTATATAGGGAAGCATGTAATTTCTGCATATTTATTTTGTATCCTGAGACTTTGCTGAAGTTGCCTGTCAGCTTAAGAAGCTTTTGGAGTTTTCCAGATATAGAATCATGTCATCTGCAAACAAAAATAATTTGACTTCCTCTCTTCCTATTTGAATACCCTTTATTCCTTTACGTTGCCTGATTGCCCTGGCCAGAACTTCCAATACTGTGTTGAATAAGGGTGGTGAGAGAGGGCATCCTTATCTTGTGCCAGTTTTCAAGGGGAATGCTTCCAGCTTTTGCCCATTCAGTATGATATTGGCTGTGGGTTTGTCATAAATGGTTCTTATTATTTTGATCTATGTTCCTTCAAACCTAATTTATTGAGAGTTTTTAACATGAAAAGATGTTGGTCTTTTCTGCGTCTATTGGGATAATCATGTGGTTTTGGTGTTTAGTTCTGTTTATATGATGAATTATGTCTATTGATTCGCATATGTTGAACTAGTCTTGAATCCTAGGATGAAGCTGACATGATCATGGTAGATAAGCTTTTTGATGTGTTGCTGGATTCGGTGTGCCAGTATTTTATTGGGGGTTTTTGCATTGCTGTTGATCAAGGATATTGGTCTGAAGTTTACTTTTTTTGTTGTATCTCTGTCAAGTTTTGGTATCAGAATGATGCTGACCTCATAAAATGAGTTAGGGAGGAGTCCTTATTTTTCAATTGTTTGGAATAATTTCAGAAGAAACGGTACCAACTCCTCTTTGTACTTCTGGTAGAATTCAGCTATAAATCCATCTGGTCCTGGATTTTTTTTTTTTTTTTTTTTTTGGTTGGTTGGTATGCTATTTATTACTGCCTTAATTTCAGAACTTGTTATTGGTCTATTCAGGTTTGCAACTTCTTGCTGTTTCATTCTTGGAAGGGTGTATGTGTCCAGGAATTTATCCATTTCTTATAGGTTTATCAGTTTATTTGCATAGAGGTGTTTATAGTATTCTCTGATAGTTGTTTGTATTTCTGTGGGGTCAGTGGTGTTATCCCCTTATCATTTCTGATTGTGTTTATTTGAATCTTCTCTCTTTTCTTCCTCATTAGTCTAGCTGGCATTCTATCTATTTTATTGATTTTTTAAAAACCTGCTCCTGGATTCGTGGATTTTTTTGAAGGGTTGTTGTGTGTGTGTGTGTGTGTGTGTGTGTGTGTGTGTGTGTGTGTCTATCTCTTTCACTTCTGCTCTGAGCTTGGTTATTTCTTGTCTTCTGCTAGCTCTGGGATTTATTTGCTCTTGGTTCTCTAATTCTTTCAGTTGTGATGTAAGAGTGTGCACATTTGAGATCTTTCTAGATTTTTGATGTGGGCATTTAGTGCTATAAATTTCCCTCTTAACACTGCTTAAGATGCCATCCTGGAGATTCTGGTACATTATCTCTTTGTTCTCATTAGTTTCAAAGAACTTCTCGATTTCTGCCTTAATTTGATTATTTACCAAAAGTCATTCAGCAGCAAGTTGTTAAATTTCCATGTTGTTTCATGGTTTTGAGTGGGTTTCTAAATCTTGAGTTCTAATTTGATTGCACTGTGGTCTGAGGGACTGTTATGATTTCAGTTTTTTGAATTTGCTGAGGAGTGTTGTACTTCCAATGATGTAGTTAATTTCAGAGTAAGTGCCATGTGGCTCTGAGAATAATGTATATTCTGTTGTTTCAGGGTGGAGAGTTCTGTAGGTGTCTATCAGGTCAACGTGATCCACAGCTGAGTTCAAGTCTTGAATAGCTTTGTTAATTTTCTGTCTTGATGATCTGTCTAATACTGACAGCGGGTATTAAAATCTCCCACTATTATTGTTGGGGTGTCTAAGTCTCTTCATAGGTCTCTAAGAACTTCTTTTGTAAATCTGGGTGCTCCTGCATTGGGGCATATATATTTAGGATAGTCCGCTCTTCTTGTTGAATTGAAAACTTTACCATTATATAATGCCCTTTTTTGTCTTTTTTAAACTTTGTTGGTTTAAAGTCTATTTTGTCAGAAAGTAGGATTGCAACCCCTGCTTTTTTCTGCTTTCCATTTGCTTGGTAATTTTCCTGCGTTCCTTTACTTTGAGCCTGTGGGTGTCTTTGCCGCTGAGATTTGTATTTTGAATACAGCATACTGATGGGTCTTGTATTTTCATCTAGTTTGCCATTCTGTGTCTTTTAAATGGGCATTTAGCCCATTTACATTTAAGGTTTATATTGTTACATGTGAATTTGGTACTCTCATCACAATGTTGATTGGTAAATTTTGCAGACTTGTTAATGTCGGTGTTTCATAGTGTCATTGGTCTGTGTACTTCAGTGTGTTTTTGTACTGGCTGATAATGGTTTTTCCTTTCCATGTTTAGTGCTTCCTTCAGGAGCTCTTGCAAGGCAGGCGTGATGGTAATAAAATGCCTCAGCATTTGCTTTTCTGAAAAGGATTTTCTGTCTCCTTTGCTTATGAAGCTTAGTTTGGCTGGATATAAAATTCTGGTTTGAAAATTATTTTCTTTAAGAATGTTTAATACTGGCCCCAAATCTCATCTGGCTTGTAGGCTTTCTGGTGAGAGGTCTGCTGTTAGTCTGATGGACTTCTCTTTGTAGGTGACCTGGTCTTTCTCTCTAGCTGCCCTTAACATTTTTTCCTTCATTTTGATTTTGGTGAATCTGATGATCATGTGTCTTAAGGTTGCTCTTCTCGTGGAGTATCTTATTGGGGTTCTCTGGATTTCCTGAATTTGAATGTTGGCTTGTCCTGTTAGGTTGGGGAAGTTCTTCTGGTTCTTCTGGATTATATCCTGAAGTGTGTTTTCCAACTTGGTTCCCTTCTCCACATCTCTTTCAGGTACTCCAACCAGTCATATGTTTGGTCTTTTTATATAGTCCCATAATTTTCTGAGGTTTTGTTCATTTTGTTTCATTCTTTTTTCTCTAATCTTGTCTGCTTGCCTTATTTAAGCAAGATAGTCTTCAGTCACTGATATTCTTCCACTTGATTGATTCGGCTATTGATGCTTGTGTTTCTGTCATGAAGTTCTTGTGCTGTGTTTTTCAGCTCCATCGGGTCATTTCGTTTTTCTAGTTAACAGCCCCTGTAGCCTTTTAGCATGGTTCTTTGCTTCTTTGCATTGGGTTAGGACATAATACTATAGCTCAGTGAAGTTTGTTGTTATCCACTTTCTGAAGCCTACTTCTGTTAGTTCATCCATCTCAGCTTCAGCCTGGTTCTGTGCCCTTGCTGCAGAGGTGTTGCAATCATTTGGCGGAAAATAGGCTTTCTGGCTTTTGGAATTTTCAGCATGTTTGCATTGTTTTTTTTCTCATCTTCATGGATTTATCTTCCTTTGCTCTTTGAGGTTGTTGACCTTTGGGTAGGGTTTTTGTGGGGCCTTTTTTGTTGATGTTGCTTTCTGGTTTTTTGTTTTGTTTTGGCTTTGTTTGTTTGTTTGTTTTTCAGGCTTCTCTTCTGCAGGTCTGCTACAGTTTGCTGGGGGTCCACTCCACATCCCGTTTGCCTGGGTATCATCAGTGGAGGCTGGCAAGCAGTAAAGATTGCTGCCTGCTACTTCCTCCTGAAGCTTCCTCCCATAAGGGCAACCACCTGATGCCAGCTGGAGCTCTCCTGTGTGAGGTGTCTGCTGACCCCCGTTGGGAAGTCTCATTCAGATAGAAGGCGGGGTGTCGGAGGAAGCAGTCTGGCTGCCCCTTAGTGGAGCTGATGCGCTGTGCTGGGGGAATCCCCCTCGTCCAGCTCAACTGAACTCTTCAGAGCTGACCGGTAGGAAATATTAAGTCCGCAGAACCTGAGACAGTGGCCGCCCCTCCCTACAGGTGCTCTGTCCCACAGAGATGAGAGTTATGTCTGTAAAACCCTGGCTAGAGTTGCGGGAATTCCTGCAGGGAGACCGTGCCCATTGAGGAGGGATGGATCCAGGTGCCACATAAAGAAGCAGTCTGGCCATGATCTGCCACAGCTACTGTGCTGTGCTGTGGGTAACACTACCCGGTCTAAACCACTCAGCCTCCCTAGCACTGGCACGGGAACACTGCTGACCAGAGCCGCAGTAATGGCAGTCACCTCTCCCACCGGGAAATCAGTTGTCTTAGGCAGACTCCAGGCTATTGTGCTGGCCTGCAGGGATTCCAAGCCAGTGGGTCCTAACTTGCACAGTTCCATGAGGGTGGGACCTGTTGTGTGAAGTTGCTTGGATCCCTGGCTTCAGCCCCCTTTCCACAGGAGTGGACGGCTTTCCTGCCGCTATAGAATTCTGTGAGCTGCAGGAGCACGTTAAAACTCCTGCAGCTCAGTGCCTGTCCCCAATGGCTGCCAACTTGTGCAGCTGTTGTGGGTCTGTCCAGTTTTGTCCTTGAGACCCAAGTCCCTGGCGACTTAAGCACACAAGGGAATCCTCTGATCTGCAGATTGCAAAACACCATGGGGAACGTGTAGAACCCCAGGTGGTTAGCACAGTCCCTCACTGCCTCTCTTGGCTGGGGGAGGGAGGCCCCTTTGCCCTGTGTAGCTCCCAGGTGAAGCGTCACCCCACCCTGCTTTTTCTTACTCTTCATAGTTCATGCCAACCGCCTAGTTAGTTCCCAATTAGAAAATCTGGGTATCTCAGTTGGAAATGCGGAAATCCCTTGCCTTTTGCGTTCATCTGGTTGGGAACTCAGACCAGAGCTGTTTCTACTTAGCCATCTTGGCCTTCCCCCGGAGAACAACTCTTAATAAAATGTCTTAAAATTAGCATGGCAATATTAAAAGGTTACGTGATCTGACAAAGAAGTAAACTGAGGAAGAACTCAGCTTTTGAATCCACTTTTCAAATAAAGGAAAATAAACAGAGAACGTGAGAAGTTATGAAGCCATTTTATGCCCAGGGTTATTAAGAAGAAAACTGGGTATCAGGGAACCAAGAAGGTCACAATAAGTTCTCTCCAGCAACCCAGACATTTAATTAGGAGCCCAGTGGTTAAACCTTAGGATTAAGAGATTACTCGAAATAGATCAGCAAGGACAGAAGCAAGTCAGTGTAACATCTGAAGAACAAATGGTTGATAATTTTCCAAAAGTGATGAAAAATATTAAGGCAGAGATTTAAACCAAAATCTACAAAAAGGAAGACAAATTCAAAGAAAATATTAATTGGGCATATCTCAGTCAAACTCAAAAAAAAAAAAAAAAGCAAAAAGTAAATAAAAGAAAATCATAAATGCAGAAAGAGGATAAAGAGAGATTAGAAGAACAACAATATCTTTGAGCACATATCTCAAGAGAAACAGTGGGTATCAAGAAATAATGGAAGACTATCTTTTTTCTTTTTTTTTTAATTATACTTTAAGTTCTAGGGTACATATGCATAACGTGCAGGTTTGTTACATATGTATGCCTCTGCCATGTTGGTGTGCTGCACCCATCAACTCGTCAGCACCCATCAATTCATCATTTATATCAGGTATAACTCCCCAATGCAATCCCTCCCCCTTCCCCCCTCCCGATGATAGACCCCAGTGTGTGATGTTCCCCTTCCCGAGTCCAAGTGAACTCATTGTTCAGTTCCCACCTATGAGTGGGAACATGCAGTGTTTGGTTTTCTCTTCTTGTGATAGTTTGCTAAGAATGATGGTTTCCAGCTGCATCCATGTCCCTACAAAGGACGCAAACTCATCCTTTGTTATGGCTGCATAGTATTCCATGGTGTATATGTGCCACATTTTCTTAATCCAGTCTGTCACTGATGGACATTTGGGTTGATTCCAAGTCTTTGCTATTGTGAATAGTGCCGCAATAAACATACGTGTGCATGTGTCTTTGTAGTAGAATAATTTATAATCCTTTGGGTATATACCCAGTAGTGGGATGGCTGTGTCACATGGTACATCTAGTTCTAGATCCTTGAAGAATTGCCATACTGTTTTCCATAATGGTTGAACTAGTTTACAATCCCATCAACAGTGTAAAAGTGTTCCTATTTCTCCACATCCTCTCCAACACCTGTTGTTTCCTGATTTTTTGATTGCCATTCTAACTGGTGTGAGATGGTATCTCATTGTGGTTTTGATTTGCATTTCTCTGATGGCGAGTGATGATGAGCATTTTTTCATGTGTCTGTTGGCTGTATGAATGTCTTCTTTTGAGAAATGTCTGTTCATATCCTTTCCCCACTTTTTGATGGGGTTGTTTTTTTCTTGTATATTAGTTTGAGTTCTTTGTAGATTCTGGAAATTAGCCCTTGTCAGATGAGT
>NC_045451.1:11753383-11768632 GCF_002776525.5 Piliocolobus tephrosceles
GGGATGTCTCCCAGTTAGGCTACTCAGGGGTCAGGGACCCACTTGAGTAGGCAGCCTGCCCCTTCTCAGATCTCAACCTCCTTGTTGGGAGATCCACTGCTCTCTTCAAAGCTGTCAGACAGAGTCATTCGCGTCTGCAGAGGCCTCTGCTGCTTCCCCTTTTATTTTTTAGCTGTGCCCTGTCCCCAGAGGCGGAGTCTACAGAGACAAGCAGGTTTCCTTGAGCTGCTGTGAACTCCACCCAGTTCAAGCTTCCCAGCGGCTTTGTTTACCTACTTAAGCCTCAGCGATGGCGGGCGCCCCTCCCCCAGCCTTGCTGCTGCCTTGCGGTTAGATTGCCGCAGACTGCTGTGTTAGCAAGGAGGGAGGCTCCGTGGGCGTGGGACCCTCCCGGCCCGGTATGGGATATATTCTCCTGGTGTGCCGGTGTGCTTACAGCGCAGTATTGTGGTCGGAGTGTCCCGATTTTCCAGGTGTTGTGTGTCTCAGTTCCCCTGGCTAGGAAAAGGGACTCCCTTCCCCCTTGCGCTTCCCAGGTGAGGCGATGCCTCGCCCTGCTTCAGCTCTCGCTGGTCAGGCTGCAGCAGCTGACCAGCACCGATTGTCCGGCACTCCCGAGTGAGATGACCCCAGTACCTCAGTTGAAAATGCAGAAATCACTGGTCTTCTGTGTCGCTCGCGCTGGGAGATGGAGACTGGAGCTGTTCCTATTCGGCCATCTTGCTCCGCCCCCCAGAATATCTTTAAAGTAGAACAGAAAATGACTGCTAGCTCAGAATTCTATAACCAGGAAAATCTTTAACAATGAAAGTGAATTATCATGAAGACAAGGGCAGCTACCTAAGTAGCACATCACTACATGCATTAAAGCAGCTAGAGCATGCTTATCAGGAAATACTGTAGAGAAAGAACCAATGGCATGGTCCTCATTTTCCCAGCATACTGAGAGGGAACATGCAGCTTCTAACGGAGCAGATGTCAGAGTCTAGGAGTATTGTCCCAGTTTTGGATTGGGGGCTTTGCGTTGCATGATTAGGAAAGTATTGATCCTTCCTGTCCAGCGTTCAACAAGAACATGATAGGACAGAACTTACAATAGTGTCTCTGTTGTCATAGCTCAATTTTCATATGTAGGGCTAAACACAATCCCTGCCTGGCTATCCACAGAGGCTTGGATGTTCAAGTCATGTGGTTGCAACTCTGTTACATGAAAATCATCAGCATTCATGGTTCATCAAGCACCCTAGCTAGATAGAGAGGTTTGAGTCTAAGCCTGAGTTTGGCCAAAATTGTTGCCTTCGCACTGGACCTTAAACAGTTTTTATGCAGCTTTACAGACATTAACACCTTTGCTGGTAGTCCATTCTACATCGTGTCGAAACACCACCTACCTCTCAGTGAAATGAATATGTTTGTAGACAAAATTACTTGTGAGAATATGCCAGCAAAACTGCAATAAAGATGAGAACACATGGAGGGGAACAACACACACCAGGGCCTGTTGGAAGGTGGAAGATGGGAGGAGGGAGAGGATGAAGAAAAATAACTAATGGATACTAGGTTTAATACCTAAGTGATGAAATAATATGTATAACAAACCCCCATGACACGTATTTACCTGTGTTACAAAGATGCACAACCTGCACATGTACCCCTGAACTTAAAATAAAAATTTAAAAAACCGCAATAGAGGAAAAATGAAAGGGTATCATCAGAAAATAAGGGAAATTTTTCTAGATAGAAGTGGAGAGATATAGAAAGAAATAAACAAAAATTGTAACAGTAAAAACTTATGTACTACAATTAATACTAAAATACAAAAAATATCTTGTGGTGTTATAAATAAACACAAAATTAAAATATTCAAACACAATTCCAAGGAAATCGGTGGGATACATTTGTAATAAAATGTTTCCTTAGAAGCATAGATCTATAAATTAACCAAGAAGTCATAAATATCATAATGTAAAGAGTATGTAGTTAATCACTAATGCATGTTATAATCTATAGCTCTATGACCAAAGGAAATAATGAGATATGACTAACAAAGAAATAGATGTATATAATAAATAAAATAATTGATGCAAAAGATGGCATGAAAGATGAGAAAATAAATATTAAAAAGTGAGAATAAATAGACAATAGACAGTGAACAAATGAGCATTCACCTTATTGTTTCTAAGATACAAAAGCTACCAGACTATCTCAACAAATAAAACATAGCTGTATACTTATTTAAAAAGACTCATATAAAAAAGTGGGTGAGGAAGATTACAAATATTGAAAGTAAAATGATAGAAAACATTCATAAAAAGAAAACTGGCATACCTTTATAAATATCAACAACATTATATTATAAGGTAAAAGGCATTATAAGAGATTATAAATAGAAGTATTTTAGGCTGGTCACGGTGGTTCACGCCTGTAATTCCAGCACTTTGGGAGGCCGAGGCCTGAGGTGGGCAGATCACAAGGTCAGGAGATTGAGACCATCCTGGCTGACACTTAAAAAAAAAAATACAAAAAATTATCCAGGCGTGGTGGCAGGTGCCTTTAGTCCCAGCTACTTGGGAGGCTGAGGCAGGAGAATGACGTGAACCCAGGAGGCGGAGCTTGCAGTGAGCCGAGATCATTGAATAAACTTCAATTTGCTAATGTTGAGTTTAATATTTTTGTTGTTCGTACATTTATTTTTCCCATCTTTCTGTGTTATAAGAAAATGCAGAGACCTTGACATTTCATGTAACCTATCCAAGGGAAAGTTCGCTGGTTCGCTTTTGATTCCAAAGTTGAAGAAATTCTATCAAAACTTAATTCCTCCCTTGAAATTTCACTTCTCTCAAACCCTCTTGACAGAATTACTCATTATTTCAAGAATGACCCTCATAAAAACCAGGAGATGAATAACATTCTGTTGATTCAGAACTCCCAATTCCATAGCACCCTCCTGATCTTATGACTCAAGTCAGCAAACCAAATCACTTTATTCCTTGTATTGTTAATATCACACTCACTCCAAAATTGTTTGCTCACGATTTTAATGCCTGGCTTTCAGCAGCCATTCTCTACCCTAGGTTTGTTGATGTTTAGAATGTACAATTGTCTAGGCACACCATTCATGCTCTACTTAACTCTACAAATACCTAGAACTTAGTTGTTTTTATCTAATTAATTAAATTGTTTATTTTTATTATATTTTAAGTTCTAGGGTACATGTACACAATGTGCAGGTTTGTTACATATGTATACATATGCCATGTTGGTGTGCTGCACACATTAACTCGTCATTTACATTAGGTATATCTCCTAATGGAGATGGAGTCTCGCTCTTGTCGCCCAGGCGGGAGTGCAGCCGCGCGATCTCCGCTCACTGCAACCTCTGCCTCCCGAGTTCAAGCGATTCTCCTGCTTCAACCTCCCGAGTAGCTGAGATTACAGGCATCCACCACCACACTCAGCTAATGTTTTGTATTTTTAGTAGAGATGGGGTTTCACTGTGTTAGCCAGGATGGTCTTGATCTCCTGACCTCAATGATCTGCCCTCCTTGGCCTCCCAAAGTGCTGGGATTACAGGCGTGAGCCACCACACCTGGCCAAATACCTAGAACTTCTTAATCCCAAAGATGTTACCCTGCACTCAACTTTAGCTAACATTTATACCCAAAACAGTACTTGAGATCATAAAAATCAAAAACATATGTGAATAAGATCTTCAACTTACACATTTTTTACCTATCCCAACAAATTCTGTCCACTGGGTTTTCTTACGTTGTGTCTTCTCTATGTATGCATCTGCCTTTCAACCTTGACTTTTGCCTAATCTTTTGATATTTCTATTTATTTCCTAATTTCTAAGCAACTTCTTTCTTCTTTTACTTTTTTCCCTAGACTACAGTTAGTCATAGTTAATTTTCTCCCACCACAATTTTCTTTTGTGCTATTATTTCAAAATATCAACCAAGAAAAACCATAGCTTTGATTACAACACTAAGGAGTGCTATCATATAACATTTTTATACTATAAAAAGTATATATAGTATAGCTTTTATAGAAACTATTATATATATGGTTTATATATGTTATATAAAGTTTTACATATAGTTTTAACTATATATAGTATACATTTTATACTCAAAAAACTAAGAACTGCTAGAGAATAGTATACATCATGTCTACTAATGGCAAAACAGTTTCAAGGACTGCATATTCAGCTAGATAATCTACTCTGCTGAACATCCTTTAATTCTTCTTTTGTCAGTGCACCCAGAGAGCTGAGGTATCAGGGTAGCCACCCACCCTGATATTAAAGATAGGTACCTCTAGGGAGAGATGAGGACATCAATACTGATTCACATGAGACAAACATGAGAGGAAGAGAGGCTGCCATATGAACAACTAGAAATAATTCAGTAAATTTTTATTTATTTAATTTTTACCAAATTACCAGAAGCTAAATAGAAGCAACAATGAGAGTACAGAACCCCAGGGAGTTGCAGGCAAAAGTGAAGTTGGCATCCATTCATGTACTCTTCTCTATGGATCGACACATGATAGAATCAGCCCTCTGTACTTGCCAGTGCAAAACCTGTGGATACAGATGGCCAACTTTTCAGTCATGGTTGAATCTGCAGATGCAGGGACCTGTTGATACTGAGGGCTTACTAGGAGACTTGGACATTCATAGATTTTGTCTCGCTCTGTCTCCCAGGCTGGAGTGCAGTGGCCGGATCTCAGCTCACTGCAAGCTGCGCCTCCCGGGTTTACGCCATTCTCCTGCCTGGGGGCCGCTCAAGATTACTGAAAAAGTATCTCCTCCAACATTTAAGAGCTTCCTAAGCCTGAGGCTGAAGCATGACAACAGAGAGCCTCTTTGTCTTACCCTGCCATACTAGCAAGCACTGATAAAACAAGCAACAACAGTTTACTGCTAAAAAGGGGACAAGAACATAAACAGAGACCCTCTCTTAGTTATAAGCTCAAAGGGATGGTCATAAGCTGAAGGTGAAAGTGACTATAAGAAAAATTATGTGATAAACACATACCACTCCAGGAACAATATAATGTTAGAAGAATTTGAAGCTACTACTTTATTGGAGGAACCCATCACAATAACATAACTAACTCATAGCTCAACTCATGATTGAACTCAAATCTGTACCCCACACCTTTTAAAGACATAGCAGAAAAAAGACATGTCCATTTTCAAGCACAAATACACACAACATCTGACTATCAACAAAAATTTTCAGAGAGATACAAAATCAAGGAGGAAAACATAAAGGAAAATCTACTATCAATAGACAAAACAATCAATAGGACCTGACTCAGACATGACTCAGGTGCTGGAACTATTAGCAAGGAAATTTAAAATAATGATGATTAATATGTTAAAGGTAATAGTAGAAAATGTGGAAAACGTGTATAACATGTGAGGAATTTCATCAGAGGTGAAAATAAGTAAATGGAAATACTTGATTAAAAAGTAAAAATAAAATTAGGGAATATTTTTGATAGGCTTATCAGTAATCTGTTGTACTGAAAACTTTTAAGTCAATAACCACTTTTATTCTTATCTAAGACTAAAACTGTTGGCACAGGGTTTGGCATGATCTATGCATTCAATAAATACCTTTAATGAATAGATTTATTATTTTTAAAATATTAACTGCAAGATGTCAAATAATCTTTAAAAAAGAGATTAAGGAATAATTTGCATGCCATAAAGTTCAGCCATTTTCAGTGTAAACATTAATTCTTTTTAGTCGATTTACAGTGATGTGCAAATATCACTGAAATCTAATTTTGGAACATTTCAGTCATCCCACAAAGATTTTTCAAATCTATTTGCATTCATCCCCTGTCATCTGTGTATCTATCCATCCATCTATCTCTGCTTTTTTTTTTCGAGACGGAGTCTCACTCTGTCGCCCAGGCTGGAGTTCAGTGGCACATTCTCAGCTCACTGCAAGCTCCACACGCTGGATTCACACCATTCTCCTGCCTCAGCCCCCGAGTAGCTGGGACTACAGGCGATCTCCATCTGGCCTGGCTAATTTTTTGTAGTTTTAGTAGAGACAGGGTTTCACTATGTTAGCCAGGATGGTCTCAATCTCCTGATCTCATCATCCACCCGCCTTGACCTCCCAAAGTACTGGGATTACATGCATGAGACACCCGGCCCTATCTCTGCTTTACAAACATGTCTTTATTCATTTTTCCTTTCTTTATTTTTTTGTGCACATATGATATAAAACGTATTCATTATCTCACCTTTGACTTATTGCCCTTTATTATTAGACAATTACCCTGTTGCTGTGTGTGTTTGTGTATGTGTGTATTTTCTAAATACATTACAGATGGCATATGATTGAAAGGGTTAAGTCAAGAAACAAAGTGTGTATACCTGAGTGTGGTGTGGAAGAAAGTAAAGAGACTCCTGCAGAATAACTCTAAGGACTGCTATTTGAGAAACAAGAGGCAGAGGAAAAGGTGAATCAAGGAAATAAAAGCTGAATCTATTTTTAGACTGTTTTATTTAGATCAGAAGCTCTCAGAGTTTACTGTATCAAGTATGAAAAACTGAGCATAAGCATAACAAGTATTAAACCAATGAAGAGTAGAGCTCAGCACCTAACTAATGTAGTCATGTGACTTGGATTATTCCAGTCAAGGACACCACTTTCCCGAAAAGATGGACATCTTAACTTATTTTTCGGTGTGACAGATGGAGACAAAGGAAGGATAAACAAAGCACATTTGTGGCGATGTTGACTTTGTAAACCAGTAACAGATGTGCTCTGCCGGGTGTGCAGCTCCACCAAAAGAGAACTTGTAGGCACAGAAACTCTCATTTATAGTTTCTGACTGCTATCACACATTTATCCTAGCACAGAAGTGCTTTGGTTGCCAGAGGGTAAAATATCAATACATCTACTCATTTTCCTGAGTATACAATTTTAAAAAGCCAAAATTGGATAACAACATCTAAACCTATACCTTGACTAGGAAAAAAAAAAAAGAATATATTCAAAATTTGCCTCTGCTACAGCAGTTTCACTGTATAGTAAATGACTTTCTCAGAATATCCCATAAACCCAGGTTACTTCTCTTCTCACTACTAATTGCCTAAATTGGCAATAAAAATCCACATAATGCAGTCCTCAAATCTCGTCTCTGAGAAATAATTTTCGTATATCATCTGATAAATAGTGAACGGTTGTTAGAGCTGTAATGATGAAGGGTAAAATAAAATGGAATCTAAATAAAAGCCATCCAAAATACGCATTAAAAACTCAGGCTAAAGTGTACTTAGAGCAGTACAAAATAAACCAAAGAAAACATGAAGCCTTTATACCTTTGCACAACACAGTGGCTCTGAAGATGACTGAATAGGAACAGCTCCGGACTGAGGCTCCCAGTGAGATCAATGCAGAAGGCAGGTAAATTCTGCATTTCCAACTAAGGTACCCAGCTCATCTCACTGGGACTTGTTAGACAGTGGGTACAGCCCACAGTGGGCGAGTAGAAGCAAGTTGGGGCATCGCCTCACCTGGGAAGTACAAGGGGTCGGGGAACTCCCTCCCCTAGCTGAGGGAAGCCATGAGAGATTGCCATGAAGAAAGGTGCACTCAGGCCCAGATCCTATGCTTCTCCCACAGTCTTCTCAACCCACAGACCAGATTTCCTTGGGTGCCTATGTCACCAGGGTCCGGGGTGTCAAGCACAAAACACGGCACCCATTTGGGTAGACACCGAACTAGCTGCAGGAGTTTTTTTTCATACCCCAGTGGTGCCTGGAAGGCCAGTGTGATAGAACCATTCACTCCTCTGGAAAGGGGGCTGAAGCCAGGGAGCCAAGGGGTCTAGCTCAGTGGATCCCACCTCCATGGAGCCCAGCAAGCTAAGATCCACTGGCTTGAAATTCTCACTGCCAGCACAGCAGTCTGAAGGGCTTGAGCTTGGTGCAGGGAGAGGCATCCGCCATTAATGAGGAATGAGTAAGTGGTTTTCCCCCCACAGTGTAAACAAAGACACTGAGAAGTTCCAACTGTGGGGAGCCCACAGCAGCTACACAAAGCCACTGTAGCCAGATTGCCTTTCTAGATTCCTCCTCTCTGGACAGGGCATCTCTGAAAGAAAGACAGCAGCCCCAGTCAGGGGCTTATAGATAAAACTCCCATCTCCCTGGGACAGAACACCTGGGGAAAGGGGCAGCTGCGGACGCAGCTTCAGCAGACTTAAAAGTTTCTGCCTGCCAGCTCTGAAGGCAGTAGCAGATCTCCCAGCACAACACTTGAATTCTGCTAAGGGACAGACTGCCTCTGCAAGTGGGTCCCTGACACCTGTACCTCCTGACTGGTAGACACTTCCCAGCAGGGCTGTATTTGATTCTTCTCTCTTTTCTTCTTTATTAGTCTAGCTAGCAGTCTATCTATTTTGTTGATCTTTTCAAAAAGGGTTCATTGATTTTTTTGAAGGGTTTTTCATGTCTCTGTCTCCTTCATTTCTGCTCTGCTCTTAGTTATTTCTTGTCTTCTGCTAGCTTTTGAATTTGTTTGCTCTTGTTTCTCTAGTTCTTTTAATTGTGATTTAGGGTGTTGATTTTAGATCTTTCTTGCTTTCTCTTGTGGGCATTTAGTGCTATAAATTTCCCTGGCATCTGGCAGGTGCCCCTCTGGGACAAGGGATGTGAAAGGCCTCTTCAAGAAGAACTACAACCCATTGTTCAAGGAAATAAAAGAGGACACAAAAAATAGAAAAACATTCCATGCTCATGGATAGGAAGAATCAATAATTGTGAAAATAGCCATACTGTCCAAAGTCATTTATAGATTCAGTGCTATCCTCATCAAGCTATCATTGACTTTCTTCACAGAATTAGATAAAAGACTTTAAATTTCATATGGAACCAAAAAAGAGCCCATATAGCCAAGATAATTCTAAGCAAAAAGAACAAAGATGGAGGCATCACGCTACTTGACTTCAAACTATACTAAAGTATAATTTGAATCTCATTTCTGAAATGAGAAAAGAAACAGATGAAACTATACTACAGTAACCAAAACAGCATGATACTGGTACCAAAACAGATATATAGACCAGTGGAACATAACAGAGACCTCAGAAATAATGCCGCAAATATACAACCATCTGATTTTTGACAAACCTTACAAAAACAAGCAATGGGGAAAGGATTCCCTGTTTAATAAATTGTGTTGGGAAAACTGGCTAGCCATATGCAGAAAATTGAAACCGGACCCTTTCCTTACAACTTATACAAAAATTAACCCAAGACAGATTAAAGCCTTAAATGTAAGACCTAAAACCATAAAAACCCTACAAGAAAACATAGGCGATACCATTCAAGACATAGGCATGGGCAAAGACTTCATGACTAAAACACCAAAAGCGATGAAAATAAATGCCTAAATTGACAAATGGGATCTAATTAAACTAAAGAGCTTCTGCACAGCAAAATAAACTATCATCAGAGTGAACAGGCAACCTTCAGAATGGGAGAAAATGTTTGCAATCGATCCACCTGATAAAGGGCTAACAAGGAACTTAAACAAATTTACAAGAAAAAAGCAACCCCATCAAAAAGTGAACAAAGGATATGAACAGATATTCTCAAATAAGACATTTATGTGACCAACAAATATTTTTTAAAAAGCTTATCATCACTGTTCTTTAGAGAAATGCAAATCAAAACCAAAATGAGATACCATCTCATGACAGAATAGTGATCATTAAAAAGTCAGGAAACAACAGATGCCAGAGAGGATGTGAAGAAATAGAATCACTTTTACACTGTTGGTGGGACTGTAAACTAGTTCAACCATTGTGGAAGACAGTGTGATGATTCCTCGAGGATCTAGAACCAGAAATAACATTTGATCCAGCGATCCCATTACTGGGTATATACCCAAAGGATTATAAATCATTCTACTATAAAGACACATGCACATGTATCTTTATTGCAGCACTGTTCACAATAGCAAAGGCTTGGAACCAACACAAATGCTCATCAATGATAGCCTGGATAAAGAAAATGTGACACATATACACCATAGAATACTATGCAGCCATAAAAAGGATGAATTCATGTCCTTTGCAGGGACATGGATGAAGCTGGAAATCATCATTCTCAGCAAACTAACATAGGAACAGAAAACCAAACACTGCATGTTCTCACTCATAAGTGGGAGTTGAACAATGAGAATACATGGACACGGGGAGGGGAACATCACACACTGGGGCCTGTGAGGACTGGGGGATTAGGGGAAGGGTAGCATTAAGAGATATACCTAATGTAGATGATGGTTAGCACATGTATCCCAGAACTTAAAGTGTAATTTTTTTAAAAAATGGTTTTTGTGCAGAACATAGAAGGGATTAAAAATAGCATTAAAGATAAAGAAGTGCATCTTCTTTAAAAATATGAATAAATTTTGTACAGTACTTATAGGAGCATTAAAGAAAATGAAAAGTAGTTTTTATATTATATGTGCTTCAATATTGGGAATAATAGAAAACATTTGAAAGTAAAATAAAGCTATCTATTAAGAAAGAATGTAGAAAAATTAAAATGCATGTCCAAATAAACATTTTTGGTAGTAGCAAAAAAAAAAAAAAAAAATGAAGTAATCCAATTATCTCACCTAGTAGAATATCACTTCTCTCCCCTACAATCACCAGGGTGAGTATAAAACAAATAGAAGCAATATTCACACAGAGATAAATGAAAAGATGAGCAAACAATCAAAATCCATCTAATAGTTGGGAGGAAACACCCGCCATAAAATAAGGTGCAAATATCCACAAATGAGAAAACTAACCTCTAAGGAGAAAGAGACACTGTAGCACACAGATCATTCTTTAGTACTTTGCAACATGCCTCACAAGAACTGCGAAATACCCATAGAAATTAAATATAAAGTGTTATTGAAAATCATGAGATGTACATTGGGGGAAGGTCAGTCTCTTCAATAAATGCTAGTGGGAATACTGGATATTCATATGCAGAAGAATGAAACTAGAACCTATATATCACCATATACAAAAATCAAATCAAAATGAATTAGAAACTTAAATGTAAGACCTGAGACTATGAAATTACTAGAAAAAAAAAAACATTGGAAAAATCCTTCAGAGAATTGGTCTGGGCAAAGGATTTTTTCAGTGAGACTTTAAAAGCACAGGCAACAACAGCAAACATTGACAAATGGGATAATATTAAGCTAAAAAGCTGTGCTGCAAAGGAAACTATCAAGAAAGTGAAGAAAATATTTGCAAACTACCTATCCGACAAGAGATTAATAACCAGCATATATAAGGAACTTGAACAACTCAATAGCAAAACAAATCCCACCAATAATCCAATTTAAAAATGATGTAACTAGACATTTCTTGAAAGAATGCATGCAAATAGACAATAGATACATGAAAAAATGTTCAACATCACTAATAATCAGGGAAATTCAAATCAAAACCACAATGAGATACTATGTTCTACTGGTGAAAATGGCTACTACCTAAAGGTAAAATGATAAATGTTTGCAAAGGTATGGGGAAAAAGGAACCTATATACACTGTTAATGGGAACATAAATTAGTACACCCATTATAGAAAACAAAATGGAGCTTCCTCAATAAACTAAAAATAAAACTACTATATGATCCAGCAGTCCCACTACTGGGTATATATAAATCTATTAAAAAGAAGGGAAATCAGAATATTGAAGAGATACCTGCACTTCCATGTTTATTGCAGCACTATTCACAATTGCCAAGATTTGAAATCAACCTAAATGTTCATCAATAAATGAATGGATAAAGCAAACATGAATATAAAGAACACAATGGAATATTATTCAACCATAAAAAAAATGAAATTCTGTCATTTGTGGCAACATGGATGAGCCTGGAGGATGATATGTGAAGTGAAATAAGCCGAGCACAGAAAGACAAATGTATATTCGCACTTATAAATGGGTGTTTGAAAAAAAGATCTCATAGAGTTAGTGAGTAGAAAGGTGGGTACCAGAGGTTTGGAAGGGTAGTGGGGAGAAAAAGAAAAAGAGAGGCGAAGTAATGGGTAGAGAAATACAGTTAGATAAGAGGAATAAGATCTAGTGTTGGATAACACAGTTGGGTGACTAGAGTTAAGAATTTATATGTTTCAAAATATTGGGTTGCTGCAAAGGCAATTATGGGTTTTGCTATTACTTTCAATGGCAAAACCTGCAAATACTTTTGCACACCTAACTGCAAGAGAAAATTCCAAATCTTTTGAACATACACACAGAAATGATGAGATCAATTATTTCCAAACAAATTAAATAAATAAAAAATAATTTACCATTAATTCAGTAAGTTTATACTAAAATTCACTAGGAATATATAATGAATACTAACAACTATGAAAACTTGGAAAACAGAAATTAACTAGAGTAGTTACCTATGAAATAACCACAAATCTATATGAATTAAGACAATTTTTATTCATAAGTGTCTAAAGAGGTGTAGCATAATGTATAATCCATGGGAATTAGTACGTGATAAAAGTGTCCTTTCTTTTATTGGTGAAAAATGAATTATTTGATCATCAAATCTGGCACAGTTGACTAATAATATGCTATCTTCGGCAACCAGAAGTATAATTTTAGATGAATTAAATTAAACATCTAAGCATAAAAGCTTTAAATGGATAAAAATAAAAATTGCAAAATAATTATTGACTTACAAAGAAAAATATTTTCATAACATATATAACTATATAGACAGGTACTAAATATCAAGAAAAGAACAAAAAGGCAAAATAAAATATAGGATATAATTGTAATACTATTTATGAAAGATTAAATAATCAACAAATATGAACAAAAGCTTAATGCCACTGATAATTACAAAAGCACAAATTAAGCATCTATTAAAATCATTTTCTGTTTATTGGATTGCAATTATTAAAGTAATATTGTTGTTAGTGAAATGAGCACTGATATGCTTTGTGGGACTGTGAACTGCTAATAACTTTTGAACGGAATATGATTGTAGCTGTCAAAATTAAACTACAAATACCTTTGAAATCAGCATTTCTGCTTTTGAAAGTCTATCCTACAGAAATGTTTGCATGTGAACTCAGAGATGTATATTTAAAGATAGTAATCGGTAGCAACCAAAGAAATGAGAGCAGACTTAGTGTCCTTCTCCATGGGAGTGCTTGGAAAGACTAAGCTACACAATATCGTACATAAATATGCAGAGACACAACGTATTAAAAACAAACGGTGTGGCTGGGTGCGGTGGCTCAAGCCTGTAATCCCAGCACTTTGGGAGGCCGAGACGGGCGGATCATGAGGTCAGGAGATTGAGACCATCCTGGCTAACCCGGTGAAACCCCGTCTCTACTAAAAAATACAAAAAAAACTAGCCGGGCGAGGTGACGGGCGCCTGTGGTCCCAGCTACTGGGGAGGCTGAGGCAGGAGAATGGTGGGAACCCAGGAGGCGGAGCTTGCAGTGAGCCAAGATCCGGCCACTGCACTCCAGCCTGGGCGACAGAGCGAGACTCCATCTCAAAAAAAACAAAAACAAACGGTGTGTTGACATGAATGCTTCCCAAAACATATGTTTAAGAGTAAAATCTAGTACATAAGCAGACAACGTCAGAGATGGAAAGAATCTCCTAAATGACTGAGATGGAAAGTCCATTGTTGAACAAGCCCTCAACATTTGCTACTGGCCATAGGAGATGGAACTAGGATACAGATGTATCTCTGTGAAGAGGCATACTTTGCATAACTTAACTTCCTAAATTAAATTAAAAGTGACATATTAAGTACAGCCTTCTAAGAAAGTCTTTTTTTCTAGATTGTGGAGAATTCAGCGAGGTACTTAAGAAACATAATCCCAAATCTTAGTCTGAGTATTTATCTGTTTTACCTTTCTTGCCCAAGAAAATTTACGTTTCCCTTATTATTGAGGTCAGATGAGTTTTTGTGTTCCACGAAGAGGTTAAAGGGCATTGCTAAATAATGAATGAACAGATGAATGAATATCTTTAACTCTCAGGATTTACCTTATTTTCAGACATTTTTGTCTCACTTACAGCCATTCCTTACACTTTTGCTGCTTATAAACTTCACTTTCCACCCAGTTAACAAGGAGCAATTTTGCAGTGCTGTACGAGGACCAACCTAATATTTTACATTCTAAAGATAAAAAATATTTAGATTCACAATTTCTCTCTCAATCCTTCTTGGTCATCAGCTACCTAACATAAATCCTTACCCAGTTAATTAACTAGTTTCTTGCCAATCATTCTGCAAATGCATACTCCAATTTAATAAATGTTAATGATTCAATGAGTTTAATAGATACTGTAAAAATTAAGGAAATAAACAATTAACATAGATTACCTGCCTACTATCTGCTTTAATTCTCACAACAACATAATAAATAGCCTCTGTTGTTTCATTGACAAGGAAACTGAAGTCTACATATGTTAGGAAATGTCGGGGGGCGGAGCAAGATGGCCGAATAGGAACAGCTCCAGTCTCCAACTCCCAGCGCGAACGACACAGAAGACCAGTGATTTCTGCATTTTCAACTGAGGTGCTGGGGTCATCTCACTCGGGAGTGCCAGACAATCGGTGCTGGTCAGCTGCAGCAGCCCGACCAGCGAGAGCTGAAGCAGGGCGAGGCATCGCCTCACCTGAGAAGCGCAAAGGGGAAGGGAATCCCTTTTTCTAGCCAGGGGAACTGAGACACACAACACCTGGAAAATTGGGTAACTCCCACCCCAATACTGCGCTGTAAGCAAGTGGGCACACCAGGAGAATATACCCCACACCTGGCCGGGAGGGTCCCACGGCCACGGAGCCTCCCTCCTTGCTAACACAGCAGTCTACCACGATCTAACCGCAAGGCAGCAGCGAGGCTGGGGGAGGGGCGCCCGCCATCGCTGAGGCTTAAGTAGGTAAACAAAGCCACTGGGAAGCTCGAATTGGGTGGAGCTCAAAGCAGCTCAAGGAAACCTGCCTGTCTCTGTAGACTCCGCCTCTGGGGACAGGGCACAGCTAAAAAGTAACAGGGGAAGCAGCAGAGGCCTGTGCAGACGCAAACGACTCTGTCTGACAGCTTTGAAGAGAGCAGTGGATCTCCCAACAGGGAGGTTGAGATCTGAGAAGGGGCAGTCTGCCTGCTCAAGTGGGTCCCTGACCCCTGAGTAGCCTAACTGGGAGACATCCC
>NC_045451.1:11783632-11796665 GCF_002776525.5 Piliocolobus tephrosceles
TTATGCACATGTACCCTAGAACTTAAAGTATAATAAAAAATAAAAATTAAAAAAAAAAAAAAAAGAAAAGAAAGATTTTCAAAATACTCCCTGCCCTCACACATGCGTAGCCTCCCCAGCTCTCAATATTCTCTAGTAGGGCTGTACATCTGTTACAATCAATGAACTGCATTGACACATCATCATCACTCAAAGCCCACAGTTTACATTAGAGTTCGTTTTCGGTTTTGTACATTCTAGAATTTGGAAAAGGTAAAATGATATGTGTCCACCATTGCAGTATCATAAACAGCACAGGATTTTTAAGATGGTGAAACTATGCCTGAGACTTTTTATCAAATAATTCATGCAAAATCATGACCATAATTTATTAATAGTTATCAAATTATCCTATGACAATTAAACTAAGTTTAGGTTTTATTTTATTCTATGATTAAATGTTATGGCTTACTATATCAAAATAGAGTTGAATTTGTTTCTCCATTATTATCACTCACTCAGCAAGCTAAGACAATATATGTCAGTGTAAGCTTTTTTTAAAAAAAAAAAATTATGAAATAGCATCCAAGCATCCTTGTGGTGATATCTATGCAGCATCACAATAGAAAGTGATTTGGAACTGTTCTCTAGACCACAGGTTTCCATCTACATTACTAAAATGTTGACTATGCAAACCTCAGGGCACCTTGGCAAGACTTGGGGTGGACATAAAGAGCTTTACCATTTACACCAGAATTCCATGAAAATATTATCATCTCTGTGTGCCAAGATGTGACATGTCCAAGTAACTCTGCCCCGGACTTCACAGGATCCATTACAAAGTTTCAGATAAACTGTTCAGCTTAACAACTTTTCATGATGCAGTTATTTTTCTTTTAATGACTGAATTGTTTTGCTGCATTGTGATTTATTCCTTCAGTAGCAATATTTCCGTTAAAAGTGATGTTTTAATGACTGAAACGTTTTCTGTGATGATCATTGAGTTAAATTCTAATTCCACCAGAAGCATCTTAAGTTCAAAACCATATCAAGGAATTATAAATACTCTCAAATCACTAACATCATCTTCTTTTCAAAAGCCACTTAATTATAATTAAGAAAAGGCATATACTGAAGAAACATCATTACAGTTCTTTCCTCTGAATAAAATAAACAAAAAAAAGTAGATGTTAGAAATGAAATCTACATTTATCAGTAAATCTCTAAAGAGATTCATTTCAAAAGAATATAGTGAAGATGAAATGTATTAATTATAGACTGGCATTTTTTATATGCTTTAAATGGGTTTATTATTTCAGTTAGGTAAGAAAATGATTAAATAGGCTAATAAGAACTTCTCAGAAATATCTTTGCAGATTGCTCTCCACCAGATAAATTTCTCTTTCTTCTTGAAGGCTTTCTCCTTGAGCTAGACTACATTATTCAGATTTCCCTACAATTAGACATAGACACCCATATAGCTATGTATTCGGAGATAGAAATATTGATGTTTCTAAACATACCTGTACAATTTTCCCAGCATCCTCTACCCGGCACTTTTCCTGCTTAGTGCAGGCTGGAAGTGTGATGACTCTAGAAAATTTAGAAATGAGCTGGGATTTTTGTTTGTTTGTTTGTTTCATAACTATTTTTTAAATTGTTTTGTTGTTTAACATTTTTTTAAGTTCTGAGGTACATGTGCAGGATGTACAGGTTTGTTACATAGGTAAATGTATGCCATTGTGGTTTGCTGCACCTATCAACCCATCCCCTAGGTATTAGGCCCAGCAGGCATTAGCTCTTTTCCCTAATGCTCTCTCCCCCCCCCCCCCCCCCCCCCCGCCCCCCCCCCCAGCCTTTTCCCCCCCCCCCTCCATGTGTTCTCATTGTCCAGCTCCCACTTGTAAGAGAGAACACGTGGTGTTTGGTTTTCTATTCCTGCATTAGTTTGCTGAGGATAATGGTTTCCAGCTTCATCCATGTCCCCGCAAAGGACATGATCTCATTTCTTTTTATGGCTGCATGGTATTTGATGGTGTATATGTGCCACATTTTCTTTATTCAGTCTATCATTGATGGGCATTTGGGTTGGTTCCATGTCTTTACTATTGTGAACAGTGTTGCAATGTATATACATGTGGATATACACTTATAATAGAATGATCTATATTCCTTTGGGTGTATACCCAGTTATCATATCGCTGGATCAAATGGTATTTCCGGTTCTAAATCTTTGAGGAATTGCCACACTGTCTTCCACAATGGTTGAACTAATTTACATTCCCACCAACAGTGTAAAAGCATTTGTATTTCTCCGCAACCTCGCCAGCATCTGTTGCTTCTTGACTTTTTAATTAATAATTGCCATTCTGACTGGTGTGAGATGGTATCTCATTGTGGTTTCGATTTGCATTTCTCTAATGATCAGTGATGTTGAGCCTTTTCTTATATGTTTTTTGGCCAGATGTGTGTCTTTTTTTGAGAAGTGTCTATTCATATCCTTTGCCCACTTTTTAATGGGTTTTTTTCTTGCAAATTTGCTTAAGCTCTTTGTAGATTCTGGATATGAGACCTTTTTCAGATGGATAACTTGCAAAAAAATTCTCCCATTCTGTAGGCTGTCTGTCCACTCTGAGGGCAGTTCCTTTTGCTGAGCAGAAGCTCTTTAGTTTAATTAGTTACCATTTTCCCAGTTTTGCTTTTGTTGCGATTGCTTTTGGCGATTTCATCGTAAAATCTTTGCCCATGCCTATGTCATAAATGGTATTGCCTAGATTTTCTTCTAGGGTTTTTACAGTTTTAGGTTTCACATTTAAGCCTTTAATCCATCTTGAGTTAATTTTTGCATTAAGGCGTAAGAAAGGGATCCAATTTCAATGTTCTGCATATTGCTAGCCAATTCTCCCAGCACCATTTATTAAATAGGGGGTCCTTTCCCCGTTGCATGTTTCTGTCAGGTTTGTTGAAGATCACATGGTTGTAGATGTGTGGTTTTAAGAAATAATCTCTTAAAGATGGCAGGAAACACCACACCTGGGTACCTGAAACGGGGTGGAAAAAGCCTCCCTCAACCAGCAACAACCATCCTGGTATATGAGCGAGAAATAGCTTTCTATTTTTTATGAACTTTCTGATTTTGAGGTATATTTATTACACCTGTTTAGATGACTCTAAATAATATAGACATCTTTACAAACACCAGATAATTTAATTCAACTTCATTAAATTATTAAAATCGGTTAAACGAGTGCTAGAATGTGCAGAGAAAACAAGCTGTCATGCCGTTCATCACCAGAAAGGGTAATGTTGAGCTTGTAATAGAAGCCTGAAGGAGTCACACTCAGTAGGACACCACACAACAGGGATCAATAAGGCACGAGGAGGAATGCTGCCCTTCTGCAAGACTCTATCAGCAGGAGTCCAGGGGAGCCCCCAAAACGTCTGCTTCTGGCAGTCCTTTCTCTTCTACTTCCCCACATAATCACAGCCTCTCCAATTCTGTCTTCTTTAAGGATATCAGGATATATCTAATTATGTTCCTTTGTCCATGCTCCTTTCAGGCACCAAAGAAAGTTTTGGCATTCCAATTTCCCTGTGACTCTGTACATCACTTTTTTTTCTGGAAACCATTAGCATCTTGTCCATCCTGACTACTTTTTACTGTGTCCCCTAATGTAGTAGATGCTCTTGCTGGCCCTGCCAAGACCCTTTCTGTGATATTCCCATAGCCTCCAGGGTGTGGGCGTCAGCGATGTGAAAGGAAAGATGAGGCACTGTGGTAGTTAGTGAGGTGGGGAGGCTGGAGGTTGGACTTCAGTGCCATCAGCTGGCAACTTCAATAAGAATATTCAAAAGGATCATTGATACCCATGGTGTTTGCCTTGAAACAAAAAGCATTTAAGACCTGTAAAGGAATTACTTATATGTATCCAGGGAAATAAAATATTAAAGATCCACAAGGATGTCAAAAGGCTTGTTCAGGGGATTTAAAACATAAGGGAACTGTTTGTGAGTGGAGATTTTTAGCTTTCAGACTTAATGGTGTAAAATAGGAATAATTAAAGAAGGACTGGTTTCCTCAGCAACCCTCATTGTCTCTCTTTGATGCAGTGAACTATCACATTCCCAGGAGGCTTCTCATCTGTTTTTGATTTTAGTTCTGATTCTTTGCTATTCTCTTCAATATGACCCTTTTCATAATTTTTTGGTGATTTTAATATCCATGTTGAGGATCTCCTAGTATCCTGTACTATGAATTCTTCAACCCCTTCTCCAATAATGGGGTCTCCCAATATGCAGTGGCCCTTCCCTGCCAGGGCCATTCTCATGGAATTAACATCCAAGGTAACCTGCTGTGATCCCAGCACTCCCAATTTTCTCTTCTGTTTCTAATAGCTGAGGCACTCTGGTTCTCTGGCTGCAACAATCTTTCAGTGCCACCAGGATGTAAATCTTTTTATTATACGTAATTCTCACAATCTCTCATCTCCCCACCCTCTCCCGCATATACTCTTAACATCTTAAATTTTTATAATCATTCTTGCCACTTTCTTGCATAAACCCTCAAATTTTTGCCCTGTTTTTCTTGTTACCCTTATTTTGTTCTAATGCAACCTTTTTAACCTGAAATTTCCTCTTGTTCCATATCTACACCATGAAACTGAATCTGGCTAGGGAAACAAAATAAAACAAAACCAAAATTAACCAAATAAAAATGTTCTGACTGCAAAGAGTCTCTAATACTGCTTGGGAAGAATAGTATATGTTGCCAGTCTATTATTTCTCCTCTCTCCCAGATGATTATATTTGTTTTCTTGCGTCTTCTCAAATTACCTATACTCCACTCCTCACCCCTTTATCACTGCCTCCTGGTAAACTTGATTTCTACTTCACCGAGGAAAGCAAAGCAATTGTTATAATTTCATGCTATGCGTGGTATCATAAGTGTTTCATTATAGTATTACTTATTTATATACCATTAATTAATATGTAAATGTATGACCTTTTCCACATAGTTTCAGTCTTTCAAAATAATGTGGATTTAGATGCTTGTCAAAAAGCTCGAGAATTAGCAAAATGTTGCATCTATTTTTTATTAAAGTTAACATATTTCTTGTAAGTAAACCAGTTAAAATACAGTTCATCCAATTTCCTCTCAAATAAATGATGATTCAAATGCTAGGTATAAAATGGATTCTCAGTAAATATTAAAGAAAATTAGGTGTTTTTCAAAATGTATCAGCACAATATTCTAGGACTTTGTGCAATTATGTGGACTTATATGTAAAATTACATTTCATGCAAAATGCTTATGTGTCTTATTGTTTGCTTTGTAATATTTTAAATAGCTGCTATAATGAAAGTCATTTCCAAATTTATGAATCATTTTAACCATAAATGTTTAAACTAAATAAAACTTTGAAAATTATAAGTGCTTTTTAGTATCATTTATTTTTTTCAAGATCACATTCTCATTTGTCTAGAGACTACTGATTTTTCCATGCAGTTTGAAGCTCTCTCCTTTTACTGGATTCTATTATTGATTCTAAGAACAATTTTCAGTTGATTTCCTTGAGTTTTTCAGTTAAACAATCATATATTTGCAAATAGTTTATCTTTTCTTCCGATAGTTGTTATTTTTCCCCTTGCTTCCTTACTGGGAATAGAATTTCTCATGCTAACAAGCATATATTCTTGCTTTGATCTAATTTTTCTGAAAATTCTGTAATAACTTCAGTGTAATTCATTGCTTCCTATTCACATAAAGGGATATGCTTTATGCATTTGGCCATATTATTATATTTGTATTTGCACAGATATAATGAATAAGTCCTGAATTTCGTCAAATCCATTTCCAATGTTAACACTCCTTTGCAATCTACATACCGAACTGCAGGAAGTTCCATGGTAGCCCACAAGCAGATCCAAAGGTATCCCTGAAACTGAAAGACATTGCAGAGCTCAGTGTGACCAAGCAGAAGAGAAAAGAAGGACAAAGATGTGGTGAAACTATCTGAGATGGTGGAGATGAGCAAAAACAACAAGGAGGAGAAGCAACGCAGCCTAGACAACCGGACCCGGACCCGGGAGGCCTAGGAAAAAATGCAGAAGCAGCAGCAAATGGAAAGGTTCCAGGAGAAAGCATCCACCATGCACCAGCAAGTGTGGAAGACTTCAACAGACAGCTGGATACACTCAGGGAGCCTCCGAAATTCCAAGTCATTTGAACCAAGTCCCTCCTCACCCTGGGTGTGGAGAGGCATTTATGTACCAGGAGCAGAAGGCCATGTCCAGGTTATGCTTCCTCCCTTCTTCATTTTCTGCAAACACTGCTTTTTTACAGGCCTTTATGTCTTCTGCTGCAACAGTGTTTTTCGAAGCTGTGTCCCCTCATTCTGGAGCTTGATTAAATTAAGACTGTCCTTTTGCTCAGTTTAGAGTTCTTGGTAGCTCATAGAAAATACACTATTTTAGTTTAGATGAAAAGCTTTCAAAGTTTATATAGGGGTAAAGGCCGTTGTCATGTAAAAATGTCTTTAACTCCATTCCCATCTAACCGTCCAAGGCCAGCCAGCTATCTTCACCTGAACGAGAAGGAGCTAATGCCATCCTGGCCTATAATGTGCAGACCTCGTTGAGACCCCATGTGAGTGCCCTTCCAGCTTGGTTTATGCTGTTTCTTGTAGGTCCTGAGAAGGCACCTGCGGCTCTGTTGCCCTCAGACTACCTCCTCGGCCACCTGGCCACTGGACAGCTCAGCCTGGGTCGCAAAACAACCACTTAAAGCGAGGATAGAACATTCATCTTACTCCTTTCTGAGTCTGTTACATGGAAATTCTCCTTCCAGACACTTCTAATGGGTATTGCCATGGAAGACAGAGCTAATTGGTCACACCTTCCTTTCTAAGGGAGCCCAGACACAGCTTGTCTCAACTCTCAGCTTGGGGCTCCAAGCAGCCTTTCATGTTTACACTAAGTAAACACATGGAACCTGTGTGGCAATCCTGCCCTAAGGACACCTGAGGGGTGACAGGACCAGAGCCCAGCCTCAGTACTAACAGACCTGGTTGCAGTCAAATGGGAGGGCCTAAGTGTTTGGGGGCCTGAATCTCTAAGGGCTTACAAGCTTCCCCAATGAGGATCCAACTGCATACGCTATTGGGAGAAATTTGCTCTGTTGATGAATATTTAAAGAATAACAGGATCAGTAGAGAAAAAGCAAGTGTCGAGTGTGGGGCTATTTTATTTAAACTACAGAATAAAGACCACCTATTATATTGTATTTTTTAAAAAAGTAAAAAACTAAATAAATAAACTCCTTTGATACTGTAACAGGAAGAATTTGAGTCATTCATTTTCTAGTGTTTTACCAAATTCTTCACTCTGAAATAAAAACCACTAAGCTAAGATGCAATATTATACCTCCAGGGTAAATTTGCTAACACTTAATTGCATTGTTTTAATCTTCATTCAGTCAGTTGGTTCTTTTCCAAAACTACTCTATCATCTTCACATTTATTTTCAAGGTTATACTCTTCATAAAATGAACTGTGAAGTATCACTTTCTCCACATCTTCAAATAGGATATGTTGCATAGGGGTGATTAATTTCTTGAAAACTATATATCTATAAAATAAACTTTTAAATCTGACAAAGTGACTTTCAGAGATTAAAAAAAAAAAAACTAACAATGATCTGCCTATTCTCGCCTGACATTTCATACATAGGAAACCCTACAGGTCTTATGGGATGTATTAATCCAGCAGCCACCACTGCTCACCACTTCCCTGGTCTGACCACCATCCTCTTGCTTGCCTTCCTGTAGCAGGCTTTTGAGTAAGTCTCCCTGTTTCCATTCTTGCTTCTCTCATTTCATTTGATTTTTCCTGGAGTAGAAAGATCTGTCCTATTAAACCAACAAGGTCATGTCACTCCCCTGCTCAAATCTGCAAAGTCTATGCATTTCACTGAAAGTAATGCAAAGCCCTTCCCATGGCTGAGCAGACCTTACATGGTCTGGCTTTCTGTTACCTCTACACCTCGTGTCCTCCTTACGAACTCTGCTGCTACCATACTGGCCTCCTTGGTCTACCTGGAACATGCCGGACAAGCTCCCAAGGCAGCCTCTTCACTGTAGCTGCTCTTCCTACATAGAATGTTATCCCTCATCTGTCACCTAGCTAACTCTTCCACTTACTACAAATGTGTGCACAAATCTCATCTCCTCTGCAAGTCCTAATTTGACTACGCTTAATACTGAAAACTCATGCCCATTTCCTCTCACTGTACCCTCTAAGACTTTTTTCCATTTTCTTTTTTAAATCTACATCACTTAAAACCTTCTGTCATTATAAACTCTGTTCAGATGTCTATCCATTCCTGTCAATTTCCTGTCAATGAGATGTAAGATCCATGGCATAGTCATTGTTTATTTAATGATGCATCCTGTGCACCTGGAAGCATGACTAAGACATAATAGGTACTTGATAAATAATTATTGAATAAATGAAAAGTCCTTGGACCCCCTTTTATGCTTCTTAAGATAATTATGATAGTTAACCTAGAAAATCAATCAATAATCATTCAGATTTTCAAATTTGTTAGAAAAATGCTTACTATATTTAATGATTTAATTGTATAAATTATGTGAGATGTATAGCATATTATATATTATGCAATGACATATATGAGTACATTTACTTTATCTTTAATTTCTCCTGTCATATGTGTAAAAACAAAGAGAGATTGAGATGAAAACCTTTAACATGATTGCTTCTTTCTTCATTCCACTATGTATTTCTAACAATGGTTTCTCCAAATCTTCAGATTATTTTACTATATAGAAGAAATTTCAGGTAGATTGTATGTAATGCATAATTACTGAATACTTGCATATTTGAAAATACATTTGTTACCTGTACACATAAATAAGATGTGAATATAGAATTCAGGAATCACAAGCTATTATTTTTCTCAATATTTTGTAGAAATCAACTCATTGCATCTGATATGATGAAGTATAGTGCCATCCAGCCACTTCTTCTGTTACAGTTCAACCAATTTGTTCCAGATGGTGCCAGTGGCATCCATGATGTTCAATAATTTTATGAATTATTAAGATAGATTGGAATTACTGAGAACAGTGAAGATTTGAAAACATTTTTCTTTTCTGAATATAAAAATGTATACCCATAACCTATCTATATTTAAGTAGATATCTTTTTACAATTTGATCACCATTTTCAGATTTTTAAGATCTGATCTAGGGATTGATCATTTACAAAAGTAATAATAGTTTGCTTTGCTATATGTTAAGTCTTTAGATCTGCTGTTAAATATTCTTTTTTCAGACTGACATGGTTTTTATTAGTTACATCTCTTATTATAATTCTGGTCTTCCATTCAGGAGTATCAGTCAATCTATAATCTGCAATGTCTCTGTTCATATTTAACTTACATTTCCTTTTCTTTTTTTTTTTGAGACGGAGTCTTGCTCTGTCACCCAGGCTGGAGTACAGTGGCCAGATCTCAGCTCACTGCAAGCTCCGCCTCCCGGGTTCTCGCCATTCTCCTGCCTCAGCCTCCCGAGTAGCTGGGACTACAGGCGCCAGCCTCCTCGCCCGGCTAGCTTTTTGTATTTTTTAGTAGAGACGGGGTTTCACCGTGTTAGCCAGGATGATCTCGAACTCCTGACCTCGTGATCCGCCCGTCTCGGCCTCCCAAAGTGCTGGGATTACAGGCTTGAGCCACCGCTCCCGGCCTACATTTCCTTTTCAATTGCTCTTCTAGTTGTGCTGTTTCATTCTTTGATTTTGCATACTGCGAGAGAGTCTGAACTTTGGTGTCACAGCTGTGCTGGAGGGGTTATTATTCTTCACATTGCATTCTTATTTACATGGTCTCCATGCTACGTATAGATTGCAGAAGTGTCCAGCCTTCCCCCTAGGCAAATCGTAGTGTTGGGGTGATTGTTTCATAAGTCTAGGGTTTATCAGAGCAGCTTCTAGAACATACATAGTGTGTAATATAGTTCAATATGAAATCACCTGCTTATTTTCTACAATTGTACACTATTTTCTCTTAGATACTTAGTAGACTCTGGATCAGTTCCTTCAACCCTCTTACATCTACATACTAGCATATATTTCTTAAGGTTTTTGGTGGGCCAACCATCCTTCCAAGATTTGCAGAACTTTTGCTATTTTTAAATCTTTTGGACTAAACCAGCAGGGATCAGGAAGAGGAGCATTAGTTTTACTTGCCACATAATTGCGAGGTATGTTGCCAAAATTCTATGGATATAATTCATTCTGTCAAATGCATATTTTTGCAAGAGTTGATACATTGGGTGCTTGATTTGCTGCCATATAAACCCTAAATGGTTTTTATTTTTATTTTTTGAGGCATTCATCACCCTAAGCAAATTACTGTGGGAACAGAAAACCAAATACTTCATATTCTCACTTACAAATGGGTGCGAAATGATGAGTACATGCGGACATAAAGATGGGAACAATAGACACTGGGGAATACAAGGGTGGTGACAGAGGGAGCCGGGCAAGGGCTGAATAACTACTTATTGGGTACGATGCTCACTAGCTGGGTGACTGGATCATCTGTGCACCAAACTTCAGCAACACACACTTTCCTCATGTAACATACCTGCACATCTTCCCCCTGAAACCATGATAGAAGTTGAAAAAATAAAACAGGCCGGGCGCGGTGGCTCAAGCCTGTAATCCCAGCACTTTGGGAGGCCGAGACAGGCGGATCACAAGGTCAGGAGATCGAGACCATCCTGGCTAACACGGTGAAACCCTGTCTCTACTAAAAAATACAAAAAAAAAAAAAAAAAAAAAAACTAGCCGGGCGAGGTGGCGGGCGCCTGTAGTCCCAGCTACTCCGGAGGCTGAGGCAGGAGAATAGCGTGAACCCGGGAGGCGGAGCTTGCAGTGAGCTGAGATCCGGCCACTGTACTCTAGCCTGGGCGACAGAGCGAGACTCTGTCTCAAAAAAAAAAGAAAAAGAAAAAATAAAACAAAATTTGAAAAAATAACAAACCAGTATGTTCTTATTTCTTGGTGGATGAATAAATATGAGGTTGTGGTAATTTTAAAACAATTCAGTACATTTTCAGAATTTGATCTGTCATTTTATTTAGACCTAGACCTTAAAGTTAGCTGGAAGCCACTATACATGGTTGACTGAGTACACTCATAGAATAGAAATACTCTATGAAACTCTAGAAGTCTTAATAGATATATGGAATGGAATCTACTCTATTATACCAGCACTGTTCCACTGTCCAGCAAGACTTTTGTTTTAAAATTTTTCTTAGGCAGTCCCACCTGGAAGGCAGTGCAGTTTGCAATACTTCTGTTGCCTTCACCACTATCTTACATTTATCTCTCTACATAGTAACTTCTTGTCATTAATTAGTCACTTCAAATGTGGAGTCTCATGATAATATGTCTAACAATAATGGCGAATCTTGACATTTGCCATATTTCTCTTGCTTCAAAAATTATATTTGTATGTTTCTCTCTGTGAACTAATAGGAAGAAGTGAAATATTCCTAGATAATTTAATAAGAAATGCACATAAATAGAAATATAAAATTATCTGCGGTTAAAACTTTCTATACTAATAATTTTATTTATATTATTACTTATTACTGACTTTTATAACTGAGATTATATAAAAGAATAATTATTTTATTCACTGAGTTTTGTCTTGATGACTCTTTGGACCAGATTTTTAAGAATCTGAAAATGGTGTCCAAATTAAGAAAGGATATCTACTTAGATACAGATAGGCTATATCTGTATTATATATTAAGAGAAGAAAAATATCTGCAAATATCACTCTTCTGAGTAATTCTAATCTAGCTTAATTTCAGCCAGAATCATAAAAATATGCAATCACTGAGAAAGTTCAGAATAAATCCAAGTACACTTACATTTTACTGAAGAAAAATTAGTACAGTAAAATGCTATGCCTGGCCAAAAACAAATGTGTAGTCCATTCATGTAACCTTGATTATATATATTATAGTTCAAATAGCTGCACATAAAAACATGACAGAAATTTGGAACATCATCCTCAAAGCTTACTGAGAAAAGTTTAGTAAGTCTGTTCGGAAAGATGAATAATAACAAATATAAAACACCATCTTCCCTAAATCTTCACGAGCATAACAGCTCTCCATCAAACACATATTATGGGTTATAGTTTTCCAGCTTTCAGGCAGTAAAAGATGAAAACAAAAGTAATGTTCTCTGCCACAGAAAAACAATGGAACATATATGCATATCTATAACAATACATTTTGAATAAATATATCAATTTTTATAAAAATGCATAGCCAATAACAACCCTACCCTCTTCAAGAAGACAAAATACAAACTCATTACAAAGTGTCTAAGATTAATTTATTTATACCAAGTCACTTATATGGCAAGAGAGCACTCAAAATGCAAGCATCTTCAAATCTTTCATTGGTTTTATTAATCAAGGTGACAGAGGAAGAAAACATACTTACACCTGGTAAGAATCCTCTCAATCTCAGATGTTTCTGATTTGGTAGACTGATGCAAATAATTAAAACGTGCATATCAACGTTGACTTAGATAGCTATCTTCTCAATAAACAAAGAATATGTGAGTTTATAAATAGTTCAATATCAATCACTATCATCTACTTAATTAAAGCATGATTTTCAAAGGAAAAAAATATGAGTTAAATATTCCTCAACTTCTGTAATGAGGACGCACAGTGTAACTGACTAGCATCATATGCTGCTTGGGTCTCTTAAAGTTGACTCTACTCATTGGATGCTGAAAATAATTTGATTCTCCTCTTGTGCCTTACCAGTATTTTTTTATTCATCAATAACTTTTAAAGTTAATAAGATATGAAATATGACTAGAGGTATACAAATTTTACTTTAAAAATGTAAGAAACCAATACTGAATATATAAATTGGTCCTTGAAAAAAATGGGAAACTCCTAACAATTATGGTAATTCAACAAATTGTTTTAGTCATGTATTATA
>NC_045451.1:11796675-11812787 GCF_002776525.5 Piliocolobus tephrosceles
CCTAACAATTATGGTAATTCAACAAATTGTTTTAGTCATGTATTATATACCAACTCTCTTAAATGTTCTCAGGATACAAAATACACAACAACTTTTACTCCTGTGAAGCTTATATTAGAGTTGGTGAGGTTATGCTGGAAAATAACAGTAAACTTACAATAAATATTATAATAAATTATAATAAGTACATATAGTATATTTGAAGTAATTAATTCTGTGGAAGATTGGGTAGAATAAGGGTGATTGAGTATGTGCTATGTTAATATGGAATGAAATCTTGATATTAAATATGATGTTGAGGGTAGGACTCACTGAGGTGACATTTGAGAATATACTTTAAATAATGGAGGAAGTTAGGCAATGGGGAGTTCCAGGAGCTAATCACTGGGAAAAACAATGCTCTGTGTTTCCAGGCTGGAATACATCAGGACTCCAAATTGACCAGAGTAGCTGAGATAGTGGGAGAAAAGAGATAACAATAGGATATAAGGATAAAAGTTAAAGGTGTGGGGTTCCACATTAGGCTTTCAAGGACAACGTAAGAAATCTGCTTTTTACTTGGAGTTAAAGCAGAAGCTGTACAGATTGAACCAAAGGAGTGACTTGGTCTGATTTATGTTTTAAAAGGACCACTTCTTTTGTGGGGGGTATAGACTGTGGGGGTGAAATTTTAAAAATCAAAAACCATTTTTAGGAGAAGATTGCAATAATTCATTTAACAGATGATGGTGAGTCAAACAAGAGAGTTAAGAATTTGTATGGGGCTAAGTATCTACGTTCTGAATGTCTTTAAAATGTAGACTCAACAGGATATCTTGATGTTGTATACCATGAGAAAGATTGGAAGGTGGTTAGTCCATTTTGTATGGCCATACAGGAATGCCTGAGGCTGGGTAATTTATAAGTAAAAGAGGTTTATTTGGCTCACAGTTCTGCAGGCTGACCCGCATAGCATCAGATTCTGCTCACATTCTGATGAGGCTTCAGGAAGCTTTTAGTCATGATGGAAGAGCAGAGGTGCCAGCGTGTCACGTGGGAAGACAGGAAGCAAGAGAGAGATACCAGGCTCTTTTAAACGATCAGCTGTCCACTGAACTCACAGAGCAAGAACTCAATCATCACCATGGGGAGGGCACCAAGCCATTCATGACGGAGCTGCCCCCTTAACCCAAACATTTCCCACCAGACCCCACCTCCATCATTAGGGATCACGTTTCAATATAAGCTTTGGAGATGATACACATCAAAACCATATCAGAAAGTATGTTTAAGAAACTGAAATGATGGAAATCCATTCAAATAAGATGACAAAGGCAGTGAATACAATAAGATTGTGAAAGAAATATTAAAAATCAAGTTTTGCTCTTTTGAGTGTAATATGTCTCCTGGAAATCCAAATGGAAATATGTAGCAGGTAACTGCACATTAATATTATTAAAAGCTAGGATGTTATTACATGCAATCACCAAAAGTTAAGAGAAGTTGAGATATGGAGCTCTCCAAAATTAAGAATGTGGGAATAAAAGAAGGAAAGAAAGTAAAAGGTGATGCAGGAGGGGAGACAACACCACATAATGTCCAGGACAATAAATGAATCAAAAAGAGAGAGAAAATCTGTCAAATATTGTTGATAGTTCATGTAAGATGAGAACTGAACATTGCCATTGGATTTAATAGCATGAGGTGATAGGTGACATTTATGAGAATAGCTTCTGTGGAATTGTGGAGACAAAAAAAGTGGTAGAAATGGGATTGAGATAATGGGAAGAAAGAAATTGGAGACATTGTTGACATATTTATAAGAAGTTTTGTAGCAAAGAAATAGGCAGTACCTGGCCAAAAATAAAAAAATTAAAAAAAGGTAGGGGGGAAGCAGACGGTCAATAATGGGTGACATTATGCAGGAAGAAATGACAATTAATAGGAATGTCGCATTGCAGAGCAAAACACGCGCACATACACACACACAGTTGTACGAGGAAAGAAAAGCATTTGGAGCAATGTCATTGATTTGGTGAAAAACATGGCTGTATGCTATACAATTAGGGGCATGTAGATTGCACAGGAACATAAACGTTCATCACCAAAGTCATAGGAAGGGGAGGCAGGGATGTAGGTACAAATGTTATTAGGTGGGTAGATGAGGCCGTGAGAATTTGGGAACCATTTCTATCAATAACTTTAATTTTCTTCAATATAGAAAATAAAGGCATCCACTAATATTGAAGAGCTGGGATTTTGAGGAGAAAGAAGTTGGAAAATGGTTATCAACTACACAGAAAGAATAAAAGCCTGGGGAAGTAGAGTATAATTGCCTGGCATCATACTGGAATTCCTTGCATTCCAGATCAGAATTGAAAGAAAGATGAATGACACTGATTTTCTGTTTTCTGTTCAAGTTCAGCTAAATGGGTAGATGAGGAATTAGCAGAGTTTTGATGTAACTTAGGAAACATTTTTCTATTGAATATAGCAAAGCAAGGAATGAGCAAATGAGTCAAGGACATACAAAAAAGGATAATTTAAAAGATTTACTATGCTATTTAAGCTGGTTAAAGATGAATAAGAAAATGAAACAGGTAAAGGAAAGTGAAAAGATGGTGATTTGTTAAAGAAATGAGTGATGCCAAAAGCTTGTTATTCAGAATAATCAAGAAACTCAAGAGATAGTGGATGAATGTCTGATGCATTAAATTAGAATTTTGGAGAGGTGAGTTCACGGTGCACCTGAATCAGAAGTAGGTGGAGAATATAGGAGAAATAATGTTTGAAATGTTAACTATTTTGTAGAATATTCTGCCATTCAACAGACATGTAAAATCTTACATAGAGTATTTGGTCCTTACAGACACCTAGTCAAAACAGAAACCCTCTTGTTAGGAATGTACACAGTAACACAGCATCTTTGTTTAAAAACACACTCTGCATTTGCTTCATTTATTTTTAGTAGAACCATACAAAATAGAACTTATCAGAGTTCTCACATTTCTAGGAAACAAATATTTAGTATTCCTACGAACACCAAGTACTTTCGGGTTTATAGTTTCATGTTTTAAGAATTTCAGCTAACAATAATAAATAGAACACTCAATTTACAATGCCTACAGTAATGGATTTTTAAAACTGTCTTTACAATAACTTTTATTTTACTTACTTTTTTTTTCTTTATTTTTCTTGAGACAGGGTCTCACTTTGTCACCCAGCCTGGAGTGCAGTGGCAAGATCATAGCTTACTACAACGTCAACATCCTGGGCTCAAAAGATCCTCCTCTCTCAGCCTCTCAAATAGCTGGGACTACAGGTTCATGCCACCTTGCCAACCTATTTATTTTACTGTATTTTTTGTAGAGACAAGGTCTTGAACTCTTGGTCTCAGGTAATCTTCCTGCCTTAGCCCCCCAAAGTGCTAAGGTTATAGGCATGAGCCACCATGCCTGGCATTATATTAAAAAGAAAGATTTATAAAATGAGATAATCAAAGTATATGTAGTAAAATATAAAAGAAAAAAATGTTTTACAGAGCTGTATATATTTACATGTACATTCTAATTTTGTAATGTTTGTGTTGTCTTCTTTATACTATTTAATTTCTTCTCTCTTTTAAACATATATTCCCTTTTGAATATAATTTTATCTCCATTTTATTTTGTTTTTCTAAAGAGAGCCTCTGATATGTATGAGCTCCAAGTTCCAAGAAAGCTGGATCGACCTCTGGATATATGCTTTTGTTTAGTGCTGTTAAAACTCAAATATATTAATGTTTTGGCTCTTTTTTCTCATATCCAAATACAAGTATTACTTCATATCCACGTTAAAGGGGATGGAAAACCCTAGTGAAAGACAAACAACTTGAAATTGCCATTTGAAACATAAATCTTTTCATTTTTCATTTCTTGAGTTTCAAAAGTGATAAATGTTTGCATTCAACAATTGACTAACTTTAGGTACACAGATATTTTTAGGTAAAGGTCATTTTGCTTTTCTTTAGATAAAAGAACATGGCCCCACATGAATTATGATTTCCTCATATTACATACAATATTTTATGGACCCTGAAATAATTTCCATAGTAAGCAAGTCATGATATTTTTACAATTTTTTTTCTCTTATTCCTTTATTTGCAAGGTCTTGCTAATTCACCTTGTACATTCACTCTCAGTATATGGCCCTGTAGATATAAAGTCGTGTAATTTGGATGGTGTTTTACTCTTCTCTCTGAAGAAAAAAAAGCTCCTTTTGCAGGGTCTTCAAATCACCGGGTCTATTGTTTTTAAAAAACAGATAGTATTAATTAATCAATATTTAGAACATAGAATGAGATCATGTGAAATGAATGAATGTGGAAAAAATAAAATGCTCCATGATCTGTATGAAACAGCATGGAGCTGTGATGCTACACTAAAGTGGAAGAGAGATCGGGACAATGTCACCTGCGGCAATCAAGTTTTAAGATAAAAGAGAAAAATGGCTGTTTGTCTCATTAATACTTTGTTCTTCACACACACACACAAATAGAGTATGATAAGATTTTCTTTGCACTTATTTTTCCTAAAATATTATATTTGTATGATTTTTTAGGAGCACAAGAAAAAGAAGAAAAGAAAAGGAGGGCTAGAAGTGAACGAAAGTTTGCCTTCCAGTACTACTTCAGCTTTATAATCTTGATAAGTATACTTCCGCTGAATTACAAAGACGAAAATGTTAACAGCAGAGGAAGAACACATCTACCACAAGTCAAATTCTTTCCATCAGTCACAGAAGTCATCAGGTCTTTCCGGCGGGGCCCGGTGCCTCAGGCCTGTAATCCCAGCACTTTGGGAGGCCAAGGCAGGCAGATCACAAGGTCAGGAGATTGAGACCATCCTGGCTAACATAGTGAAACCCTGTCTCTACTAAAAATACAAAAAATTAGCTGGCCATGGTGGCAGGCGCCTGTAGTCCCAGCTACTCGGGAGGCTGAGGCCAGAGAATCGCTTGAACCCGGGAGGCAGAGCTTGCAGTGAGTCGAGATCAGGCCACTGCACTCCAACCTGGGTGACAGAGCAAAACTCCGTATCAAAAAAAAAAAAAAAAGTCATCAGGTCTTTCTACAACACCACACATACAAACTACTTACAGAAACAATAAGTTATGGCCCTGGTGTGGTTGGCTTATGCCTGTAATCCCAGCACTTTGGGAGGCCGAGGAGGGCAGATCACCTGAGGTCAAGAGTTCAAGACCAGCCTGACCAACATGGAGAAATCCGTTTCTAGTAAAACTACAAATATTAGCTTGGCACGGTGGCACATGCCTGCAATCCCAGCTACTCAGGAGGCTGAGGCAGGAGAATCACTTGAACCCAGGAGGCAGAGGTTGTGGTGAGCCGAGATCACGCCGCTGTTGCACTTCAGCCGGGGTAACAAGAGTGAAACTCCATCCAGAAAAAAGAAAAAAGAAAGAAAAAAAGAAAAGAGTACGAAACAGTAAGTTATAAAACATAGTATAATACACTCAATTTTAAAACCATTTTTAAAAGGTTCAACATTTGTATCTATAGTTTAAGAAATAAGGTTCTAGATACTTCATTAAGTTAAATGTATTATCAAGTATTAGTGATAGTCAGTAGGAAGCTGGCAAAAGAAACAGCACAAGCATATTTCTACCTGATGGAGAGACCACAGACTGTGCTGAAAAGCACGAGAGCAGTCAGTATCCTTCATTTATGGAGTCTGTCCTAGGCCTGGCTTCTCTCTGCTGCCCAGCCAAGACAGCACTAGCAGAACTGTTTGGATACTACAGTAGAAGCCAGAAGTGTTTGGAGGAACCGAGGCAAGATGGTGCACTTCCGGGTTCTTCATCCCCCACCCCCAACTCTTCCTGCGCGCACGAAAATGCAGCCGGCGCCCAGGGAGGGTGCAGACCAACTGGGCATGCGCCAGGTGACGTCAATCTGAAGAGACCAAGATTTACCTGGTCGCACCTGCCGAACGCCCCTGACACGCCCATGCCCCACCTATTGCCCTCCCACTCCTAAAAAAGCCGCTCTCCGCCATTGAGCCACGGGGCCTTCTTGCAGCCCCACTCCTGTCGGGATGTCAGGACTGTGGGAAGTCTGTCCCAGAGCCCCACCGCGGGGAGACTCTGCCGGCCTCCTTTGCCGGAGGCCGACAGACTTCTCCCGCACACCTTAGGTTACCAAAATAAACGTGCAGTTTTGCTGTTACACTTGCCTACCCGCTGGTTCTTTTGCGCCCGCTCGGCTGGTCTTAGAAAAACAAGACAGATGGTGCCGAACCCGGGAGGAGACCCCTCCTCAGGGCTCCCAGGGTCCGGGGAGCCTCCTCCTCCTCCTTCCACGCCGCGGACGGACCAGGACCTGAGACCCGCTTCGCTCACTCTCACGGCCTCTCTGGGGTAAGTGCCCTTGTCTCCTCTTTACCACCCTCGGCCAAAACCCTGTGCAGGTCCGAGGTCCATTTTGAGCCACCAAGTGGCTTGGGAGAGCCTTGCAGGACGGAGACGTCCGCCTGAAGGTACTCTCCACTTTGGCTTCAAGAGCCTCCAGTCTGTCTCTGCTGGTTCCAAAGGACGCTTTGAAGCCAGGCAGAGATCCACTTCCATTTCCATTGTGTCCATTGTGTGTCGGTAAAGAGGAAACAAACGGGAAACTCCCCCAGTCCAAATTTCCAAAGAGCACCCCCTTAGGGTGCCTCCTAGCCAATTTAAAAACCTTACAGCTTGAACAAGACCTTAGGAGGAAGCGGTTAATTTTCCTTTCCACTGTGGCGTGATCGACCTCAGCAATTTCTGCCAGCGGCTAGGCAAGTGGTCCGAAATTTACATACAAGGCTTTTAGGCCTTAGGCTCTCGTCCCTATACTCCTTCTCTCCCCGCTCTCCCCACCCCCTCCCTTCCTGCCCAAACTCCTCCTTCCTCCTCCTTATCTACTAGTAATCCACTCGGTCCCGTGCCTCCTTCGGGGCCCCCAACTGGCTGTCTTGAGTCCCCTATCTCTGCCCACACCCTCCTACAGTGTTAGCACCTTTGCGAGAGGTGGCTGGGGCGGAGGGGGTAGTCAGAGTACATGTCCCTTTTTCATTGGCCGATCTTTCCAAACTTGAGAAGCGTTTAGGTGATTTCTCAGCTAATCCTACCATATACATAAAGGAATTTAGATACCTTTGTCAGTCCTATGACTTAACTTGGCATGACCTCCAGGTTATCCTAACCTCTACCCTAAACTGACTGAGGTTCTAACCCAATATACCCAGTTAGATCCGGCCTCCCCCAGAGGGGCCACCATTTTGGCGTCTTATTTCATTTCTCAATCAGCTCCTGACATTCGTAAAAAACTTCAAAAGGTAGAGGATGGTCCTCAGACACCAATACAAGACCTGGTTAAATTAGCCTTTAAGGTCTATAGCTCCAGAGAGGAGACTGCAGGCTCGCCTTGAACAGAAGGCACAGCTCCTAGCAGCGGCTTTACAGCCCAGTCGTAACCCCAGACCAGAGAGCACACACCCCTCAGACTCCAAAGCTACAAAAGGAGCCTGCCTGCTATAAGTGCGGCAAGGCAGGACACTATGCCAACAGGTGTCCGCAAGGTCCCCGAGTCCCAACGCAGCCTTGCTATAAGTGCAAGGCATCGGGACATTAGGCCAGTGAATGTCCTAACTCTCGTCCACCAGCAACCCCCTGCCCTGCTTGCCAGCAGGGAGGAAACTGGAAGTCTGATTGCCCCACCCTGAGAACAGGTGCCGCGCCTCTACGTGACCCCCTTTCCCAGGATCCTGGGAGCTCCTTCCAGCTCCTACATCTGGACGATGACAACTGAAGGTGCCGAGACTCGGGGACCCCCATCACCCTCGCCGAGCCGCGGGTAACTCTCCTGGTAGCGGGTAAGACAATTACTTTTTTAATCAACAGCGAGGCTACCTATTCTGTTTTGCCGTCCTTCTCTGGACCTAGCCTTCCATCCAATATCTCTGTAGTAGGAGTAAGTGGAAAGCCATCCACTCCACGAAAAACTCCAATCCTTAATTGCTGCCTGGCCAACAAGTATTTTGCGCACTCATTCCTCATTCCCAGCTAAAAAGGGCCCCTACCGAAAGCAATCAGTGGAAATCAGTTTGGCTTTCCCCCACTCGCCTCAAACTTACTAAATTTTCTTAACTATCTCATACTCCCCAACCTTGCCAGGACTATCCTTCTGGGTTTTGCCCATATTCCAACAAATGCTTCCATTCCTCATTCCTATACTAATACTGTGCCTTATTTTATTTTTCATCCGTGCGTCCAAATACCAACCATGGGCCCTGACCTTAACGACGCCCCTTAACAGCAGGAAGTAGCCAGACAGACCACGGCGCCCCTTTATCACTATTATCAATAAAAGGTTGGACTGTTTGGACGAACCGAGGCAAGATGGTGCACTTCCGAGTTCTTCATCCCCACCCCCAACTCTTCCCGCGCGCACGAAAATGCAGCCGGCGCCCAGGGAGGGTGCAGACCAACTGGGCATGTGCCAGGTGACGTCAATCTGAAGAGACCAAGATTTACCTGGTCGCACCTGCGGAACGCCCCTGACACGCCCATGCCCCACCTATTGCCCTCCCACTCCTAGAAAAGCCGCTCTCCGCCATTGAGCCACGGGGCCTTCTTGCAGCCCCACTCCTGTCGGGATGTCGGGACTGTGGGAAGTCTGTCCGAGAGCCCCACCGCGGGGGGACTCTGCTGGCCTCCTTTGCCGGAGGCCGACAGACTTCTCCCGCACACCTTAGGTTACCAAAATAAACGTGCAGTTTTGCTGTTACACTTGCCTACCCGCTGGTTCTTTTGCGCCCGCTCGGCTGGTCTTAGAAAAACAAGACAAGAAGATGTGTCTAAGCTGTGATAATGGTGATGGTATTTTTAGACTTGAGATGGGTTAATATTTCACTTAGTATGCTAATAATCAAACAGTAGTGCATCTTCATAAGCCTGAAAAAAACTGTCCTTTTTGTCTTTTATTTAATATTTTGCAACCATGAACTCCCCTTCCTCTATGACCTCAGTACCAATTGGTGGGTTGTAAGATGTGTGTAATTCCTGATAGCTCTAAAAACTCTAAGACTTAAATGCATTTACAGAAAAGGATATTTATATAGCCCCCAATTATCTGTACAAATGCTATTAAAATATGGGATTGATGAAATCCACAGAGAAACCGTCAAACTTCATTTTAACCATTAGTTTCAACCACCTCCTATACCTCAACTTCATAAGAAACCATAAAAATTATTTAATAATATTATTGAGCAGTGAAGAGTCCTACTTCCCTTCCCAGCCTATTAATAAACAATATCAGAACCAAAGGTGAACAACAAAGACAAACCAAAAACAAATAAATGCCTGTGGATGAACCATGCAGAAAACACACGTTGAGCGATATACATATGTATACCATGCAGAAAACACACGTTGAGCGATATATACATATATATTTCTACAGATTGTGCCGAATATAGTGAGTATTTAAACTGTGACTAGGAAGGATCTTGATCTTTCAAGAAAGACAAGATAAATTAGCAATTTATTTTTTAAAAAGGCCTCCAGGCACCACTCATTTATTTCAAGGTTCTTTAATTTTGAAGCAGTGTATCTGCTGATACACTATGCAAAAATCTATGGTGCCGTAACATAGCTACACCACTTATAATGTAAGTGTGTGACTCAAAAATAGTTCTGAATCATTTCTATATACTAATCATGGTGCTGTTCAAAATGCTTTAAATGTTGTTGACTTTGGACTTTGCTCCACATATAATTTAAGAATCATGAAACAAGGTATTGCATTGTATCATATTCAAACATTGTCATTGACACAAAGGTAATTTTCAGTTGCCTGACTTCAGATTATTTTTTCTGAGACCTTATGAATGAAATGAAATGCTATGGCAGAACAGAAAAAGCATGAACTTAAGGGATAGCCTTCTGAATTCTTGTTCTGCTTGATGAATTAGACTATGCTATTTAAAATCATTGAGCCTTGGTTTTATCATCTGAGAAAAGTAGATAATATTTACATTAAAGTTTTATCCTGACAGACTTGTTAGACAGTATTGTAATAGCAATGTGTTTGGCACATAATAAGTACTTCATAAAAATTAATTTTCCTTATTCCCTTCCAATTAATAAAATCCATTTAAATAGAAAAGCACTCCATCAATAGTGCATTAACATAAGGAGAAAATTTAAAAACTGTATTTGGTAAAATATCCGGAGGAATGGAATTGATTCGGAAATTAATTTATATAGCAACACTCTTAACCCCTGTAAATTACCAAGTTTAAAGAAGAACAATTATTTTCTTGTATATATTTAATTATTTTACATGTTGTCCAGTTTCAGGAGACATTATGCTAACGCTACAGCAGGTAATCTTATAGGCATCTGTACCTTGGCACCAAAGGATAAAAATAAAGAATTCTAGCTTCTTTCTCTGTGTCATAGAAGGATACGTATATCCACTTAAACTTTTCACTACTTACGTTTTAAGGCCTTATTAAAAACAGAATTGCTTGAGCTACCAGTGTGTTAGAATATCAGCTGATACACATTCACTGAAAGGCATCATAATATCTTATCTTACTTACAACATTATTTATAGAACATACTTATTCACTCATAAGTACACGTACCTCATAGTAAGCAATGGTACATTATACTATCACAGTGCAGAAAAAAATGAGGCAGACTTATCAAACTTCTAGAAAGTTTCAGAATTTAAACTTGACAATAGCATTTTGTTGAATTTGGAAGGTAAAGGAAAAGAAAGTTTACACTTAGGCAGAATTGTTTGAGATATAGTTCAGTGGTATTGGGGAATTTGAGTCTGAAACAGGCAGAAAAGAAAGAAAAATTTATAAGGTAGCAAACAAAATATAATTAGAACTAGCTTGGAAAATCTTTTGCATTCAAATAGTCCACTGTTCTTGATGTCTACACTTTGAGTTGTAATATTTAACATTTTATTTGAGGGATTATTTTTCCAAAATTATTTTACTTTGGTTAAAAATAATGTGGAAGGCACAGCAAGTGAAATGAAAAGGGGGAAACATCCTGCCATGCTTTCTGTACCGTAATTTATTCTGGGATTTTACTTTTCTTGGAAATATCCCTTCTGTCAGGGTTCATTTCTTCTTCTTGGCTAACTTCAACTAATTTTCTGCATTTCATGAAGTCAACTCTGAAAATGTTAACAGTTTCTTCACACTGACAGCAACATAAGCCTGTTGACTTAGATTCCCTGTTCACTATTTAAATCTCCTAATGGGTGTAAGAGAATCAAGGAATAGATTAGCATGTTTGAAACACAGCTTTATTCTATAGGACTTAATATTATCAAACAATTAAATTAGAGGGTGATTGAAAATGTGTTATTTTCAGAAAACAGTATTTGGTAACAAACTCCAAAGCCATTTTCCCCATGATGTGGATCAGGATTTTCAAATGTTTTAGATAGCTTAGAGCTAAAAGTGTATATAAATCAGGAATACAGTATTTTCATGGTGCTGGGCTCTCTATATATTCTTTTCCTAACAGGTGGTCTCATATTATATCAGATTCAGCTTTATCTTAAAATTGAACTCATTGTTGGAAGCAGATGAAAATTATATTTGATCTCATTTTTTAGTCATATAGGATGTTAACAAGCAAAAGAGAATGCAAGCATCATAGAAAAATGCCACAAGTTATAAATCAGACAAGGCGGCAGTCATAGCAGTAGTATCATTTTTAATCTTTCCAAATAGCTTTTCCTAGAATGTAGATGGAGCCATGAGAACGAAAAAATTCAGTACCTAACCCCAAAATGACATTACCAGATATCCGCACCAACTCCACCTGTGAGGCACATGTGTTTGGAGGAGAGGAGTGGGTAGTGTTAAACAACTAGCAAGGGCAAAACCACATAATTTTGGCAACTATGTTATAGTAAGTAGAGAGCAGACAAGTGAATTGAAGACCTGGAGAACTAAGAAAACAAATATTCAAAGCAAGTACCCCAAATAGAAGAAATTTTAATTCAGTCTGAAAGTATAGCTGGCTATTCTGGGAATAGCAAGTAAAAGTAGGAGAGAATTTCACTATGCAGTTTGCTGGGAGAATAAAGAAAGTCTTTGAAAGTTTGAAAGAAAAGGATGTAATCTGAGCCCTATGAATTTTGCATACTCCGAAATCAAACCTTCTTCTAAGGCAAAACCTGAAATGAAAAAACAAAGAAAGAAAACAAAATAATATGGACAAAGAGTGGAAAATAAATTGAAAGAGACAGAAGCATTAGGGGCAAAGAGAAGTGAATGCCCATGTAAAAGTTAAAGAGGAAACATGAGAGGCAAACCTCAGAAAGAACAAGTTCATTTTAGCACTTGATTGCTTTTGTTTAGTTCCACATTTCAGCATAGCTTTCTAGTATGTTTAAGTTAACAAGATGGGAGACTCTTCTTCTTGAGCAAGCTTTGCCTGGATATCCTGCAATGAAAAAATGTTGATAGCCTTGTTTTTTTTAATTAAGCTTTATATGTTGAGAACATTGTAAGTTCATGTGCAATTGTAAGAAATAATACAGAGAGAACCCTTGTAGTCTTTTCAGTATTTCACAGTGTGACATCTAACAAAACTATAGTATAATATTACAACCAGGGAGGCCTGGCACTGTGGCTCATGCCTGTATTCCCAGCACACTGGGAGGCCAAGGTAAAAGAAACATTCAAGGCCAAGAGTTTGAGACAAGGGCAACACAGCCAAGACCCCATCTATACAAAGTGATTTTTTAAAAATAAATGTACTAGGCATGGTGGCCAATGCCCATAGTCTCAACTCCTCAGGAGATGGAGGTGGGAGGATCGCTTGAGTCCACAAGTTGAAGACTACAGCCTGGCTGCAGTGGCTCACACCTGCAATCCCAGCACTTTGGGAGGCTGAGGTGGATGGATTGCTTGTGGTCAGGAGTTCGAGACCAGCCTTGCCTACAATGCGAAAACCCATCTCTACTAAAATACAAAATTTAGCCAGGCATGGTAGTGGATGCCTGTAATCCCAGCTACGCGGGAGACTGAGGCAGAAGAATTGCTTGAACCCAGGAGGTGGAGGTTGCAGTGAGCCGGGATCATACCACTACACTCCAGCCTGGGTGATAGAGCAAGACTCTATATCAAAAAAAACATTACAGTGAGCTGTAATTGTGCCAATGCATTCCAGCCTGGACGTCAGACTGAGACACTCTCAAAAAAGAAAAAAGAGTAAAATACACATTACAATCAGGATATAGACAACAGTTCCATCACTGTATTAGTCTGTTCTTATGCTGCTAATGAAGACATACCCAAGACTGAGTAATTTATAAAGGAAAGAGGTTTAATGGACTCAGGAAGACCCACAGACTCTCAGACTGTTCCTACAGGACCGGGGAGACACTCCAAATACTGTGAGTGCCCCAACTGCAGAAGGGGGAAAGGGAGGGCCTCCTCTCCCGCACACACAGCCCCACTGCAGAAACTGAAGGTCTATTTGTGGAAGAAGTTTCCAGCCTGACCTGGAGCTGAGTCAGTTTAGAGGGTCAAGAGGAATACAGGGGTGGAGGAAGCAGCAGAAAGGCCCTGGGAGCTAGCCGAGTCCCCAAGCAGGTCATTCTCCCGGGCAAACAGGGATCCATCGGGAGGGTGGCCAGAGGAATTGGGGGAAAAGACGACAGACAGAAGGAAATCTCCAGCGAGAACTTGGTAACAATTTCAACAGGGTGAGAAGCCTCCTGACCAGAACTCGGGGGGCGGGGGCCAATCCGGTGTGCATACTCCAGGCAGGGGAAGAACCAAGCCCTTTTCTTTCACAGCTGGGATGCAGGTAGCCTGGAGCAAGTTCTCAAGCTCCAGCTGGCCCACCACCTGGAAACAGACTCATAGTTGTTGGGGGTGGGGGGCACGGTGGGAGTGAGACCAGCCCTTCGGTTTGCATGGGAGCTGGGTGAGGCCTGTGACTGCCAGCTTTCCCCCACTTCCCTGACAACCTGCACACAAAAATCATAGCCAGAATCTACAACGAATTCAAAGGAATCAGCAAGAGAAAAGCAAATAATCCCATCAAAAAGTGGGCTTGTATTCATGAAAGATATTGGCCTTTAGTATTTTTTTTTGTACTGTCTTTGTCTGGTTTTTAATGTAACGTAATACCAACTTCAAAAAATAAACTGGGAAAGATCTTTTCCTTTTCTTTTTCTGGAATAGGATGAATAGAATTTACAAATATACATGAAAAGAACTCTGAAAATCAACTGTCTTAGTTGGATTTCCCCAAAAGCACATTCTGATATTAGGATTCTAGTGCAGGTGCTTTGTTTGGGAAGTAAAGCTAGGAAACTTAGAGGTGAGATAAAAAGGAGAGGAAGTTAATAATGTGTAGGTTGTACGAATGGAGATAAATTCCACTGGGAAACTCTTAAGAGTCAGATAAAAAAGTGTCTCCGAGGTAATCTACTAAATTTCCAAACAATTCTTGGAAGGGCTCTAATTTCCTGGAATATTGGTCTGGCCAAACGGGCAGCGTAAAGGACCACAGTGGCAAGAAAAAGTCCCCAAAGACTAAGGGGAAGGGATTTAGATATTTTGGGTACACTCTGAAGAAGTTGTGGGTGATCTGGGTCAGTCAGTAGCAATTGATAAATCAACTAATTGGAATGTCTAATTTACATCCTTATTCAATCAAGGAAATTTCAGCATTTACTGGATGTTTGTTATCATTAAGGAATTAACATTAGTTTTATGTGATATATGGTTAAGTAATATAAAAACAAGTTTATTTATTTATTGAAAGAGGGTCTCACTCTGTTGCCTAGGCTAGAGTGCAGTGGCCTGATTATGGCTCACTTGCAGCCTCTAGCTCCTAGGCTCAAGCAATCCTCCTGCCTCAGCCTCCCAAGTAGTTGGGAATACAGGTACCAGGTCTCACTATGCTTCCCAGGCTGGTCTCAAACTCCTGGGCTCAAGTGATCCTCCTGCACTATCTTACCAAAACCCTAGAATTACAGGTGTGAGCCACTCTGCCTGGCAAAACAAGTATATTTAAAAATATACATAGTGAATTACGTGAGAATAAAATATTACATGTGTGGTTTTACCTCAAAATATGTCAAAAAGATGGGAGAAGGTTGGCAGAAGAATTGATGAACTAAATTGTCAAGAGCTGATCATTACTTAAGATGGTTTTGGGTACAATAAGATTTTATGATAAAATTATCTTTAATTTTGCATCTATTTGAAATTTTCCATAATAACATTTATTATTTTTAATAAGAAAAAAGTAAAGAGGTATAAGTGGCTCACACAAACCCAATAATTTAGAGCAGTAAAGTTTATCTAGTTAGAATTTTAAAAACTCCATAGCCCCTTAACTGTTAGTGTCTAAATTTAATTAATTCCCATATAAAAATTACTTAAACTAGGGCAATAACTTTGAAGAAAATTGAGTTTTGTATATGAATATTCCTCAATACTAATGGAAATTACAATGGAAGTTAATCACTTCACAGCATTTTTACTTTGAAGTTATATGAGATAATATTTATCATGATACAAATAGATCATATGCAGGAATTATATAAATTTCTACAGACAGTGTTTCCTGAAAACTCTGATATTTACTAGACAAACCGCAATTGAGCAGTTGTCTTCTTAGAGATTCTTTTTTTAAAGAAGATTATTCTTAAGTTGTTTATCTATGAGCCATGAAATGTTACAAAAAACTAGATCCTAACATAGAGTAATACAGTAATTTAACTGTGAAACAATGAGAAAGTTTCAGTTCTCAATTGTCTAATAATTTCACAGAGTACAATTTAGTCATTTAGAAATTTCCCAAAGTATTTTTTTTATATTTTTTCCAAAAAAGTACAGTTAGACTGAATTGTCTATTAGTGCTAGCTAATTTATATAATTGTCTAATTACAAAGGAAAATGGAGACCCCTGGCATGAGAACATTTCTAAAACCAGTGTGTAAATCACAACTAATATAAGATTAAATAAGAAGGACTTCATGTCTAAAACACCAAAAGCAACGGCAGCAAAACCCAAAATTGACAAATGGGATCTAATTAAACTAA
>NC_045451.1:11813187-11896848 GCF_002776525.5 Piliocolobus tephrosceles
CATGGATGCAGCTGGAAACCATCATTCTTAGCAAACTATCACAAGAAGAGAAAACCAAACACCGCATGTTCTCACTCATAGGTGGGAACTGAACAATGAGTTCACTTGGACTCAGGAAGGGGAACATCACACACTGGGGCCTATCATGGGGAGGGGGGAGGGGGGAGGGATTGCACTGGGGAGTTATACCTGATATAAATGATGAATTGATAGGTGCTGACGAGTTGATGGGTGCAGCACACCAACATGGCACATGTATACATATGTAACAAACCTGCACGTTATGCATATGTACCCTAGAACTTAAAGTATAATAAAAAAATAAAAATAAAAAATAAAAATGTAATATAAAAAACAAACAAACAAAAAAAGAATTACCTGTAAAACTCTATTAAACCCCAATATCTTAAAAGTCATCTCTGTCTTATATTCAGGATTTTTGCTAAATGAGTAGATTATGGCTGATCTTGACACTGGTTTGGGAAAATGGTTAACTATGGGGGATCAGATATGTTAATAGTGAAACATATTAACTTGTTTCACTAAAGTAACCATTTTACTATTTATATGAATCCTATAAATAATGTTTTATGCCTTAAATACATACAATAAAGTTTATTTTTTAAAGTAGAATATCCCGGTTGGGCACGGTGGCTTAAGCCTGTTATCCCAGCACTTTGGGAGGCCGAGGTGGGTGGATTACCTGATGCTGGGAGTTCGAGACCAGCCTGACCAACATGGAGAAACCCCGTCTCTATTAAAAATACAAAAAAATTAGCCAGGCGTGGTGGTGGGCTCCTGTAGTCCCAGCTACTCGGGAGGCTGCGACAGAATTGCTTGAACCCAGGAGGTGGAGGTTGCTATGAGCCGAGATGGTGCCATTGCACTCCAGCCCGGTCAACAAGAGCAAAACTCCGTCTCAAAAAAAAAGAAAAGAATATCACTTAGTACTCTCAGTAAAATCAGATTTTCTTTTATCAATTTATAGGTGTTTACATTTCTTCAATTTTCATAGGTTATAAATTTTTCAAAATTGCGATTTGGAGCAAAGGGTTGTTGGAGACAATGAAGATAGACAAACTTTCTATTTTTACTGCTGTATTTCCTGGTAAAACATGCAGACTTCGTAACATTAGCACTTTAAAAAAATTTTTACAGATTGAAGGAGATACAACTGCAGGTTTCTATCATGAATATACTGTGTAGTGCTGAAGTCTAAGCTTTTAGTAAAACCATTACCCGAATAGTATACATCATATTCATTGGGTAATTTCTCATCCTTCACCCTCCTTCCACCCACTCACCTTTCTGAATTTCCAGTGTCTATTATTTCACTGTCCATGTCCATAGCTACAAATTATTTAACTCCCACTTATAAGTGAGACTATGTGGTATATGACATTCTGTTTCTGAGTTAGTTTACTTAATACAATGTCCTCCAGTTCTACCCATGTTGCTGCAAAATATATGATTTCATTCTTTTCTAATGGCTAAGAAGTATATATACACACATATATAAACACATATATATATACATATATATACACATATATATACACATATATATAAGGACACACACACACCCCCCTCTACATTTTCTTTATTCAGTCATGATGGACACTTGGGTTGATTCCATATCTTTGCTATTGTAAACAATGCTGCAGTAAACATATGAGTGCAGGTATATATATAATGCTTTCTCTTCCTTTGGATGGATACCCACAAGTGGAATTACTGGATTGAATGGTAGTTCTATTCTCAATTATTTGAGAAATCTCCATACTGCTTTCCATAGAGATTGTAGTAATTTACATTTTCACCAACAGTATAAGCATTCATTTTTTGTCTTTTTGTATTCTCAACATGTGTTGTTTTTTGACTTTTCCATTCTGACAGTTGTAAGATTGTATCTTATTGTGGTTTTAATTTGCATTTCTCTAATAATTAGTGATGTTTAGCAAATTTTTATGTTTGTTGGCTGCTTGTATGTCTTCTTTTGAAAAGTGTTCATGTCCTTTGCCCACTTTTTAATAGGGTTATTTTTTTCTCTCATTAAGTTCCTTGAAGATTCTATTAGTCCTTTGTCAAATGCATAGTTTGCAATAGAGATTGTTTGTTTACTCCGTTGGTTATTTCTTTTGCTGTGCAGAAGTTTCTAATTTAACAAAGTCTGGCTTGCCTATTTTTTTTATTGCTGCTGAATTTGTTTTTGTATTCTTAGTCATAAATTCTTTGCCAAGGCCAATGTACAGAAGTTTTTCTTAGTTTTTTTTTTCTATGAGTTTTTATAGTTTTAGGATTTACATTTAAGACTTTAATCTATCTTGAGTTAATTCTGGTATATGGTGAGAGATATGGGTCCAATTTTATTCTTCTGAATATAGCTATCCGATTTTCCCAGCACTATTTATTCAATAGAGTGTCCTTTCCTCATGTTTATTTTTTATTTTTTGGTCAACTTTTTTGGAGATCAGTTGGTTGTAGGTATGTGGCTTTATTTCTGGATTATCTGTTCCGTTCCATTGATATAGATGTCTATTTTTATACCATACCATGCAGTTTTGGTTACTATCAACTTGTAGTATAATTTGAAGTCCAGTAATGTGATATCTCCAGCTTTGTTCTTTTTGTTTAGAATTGCTTTGGCTATTTGTGCTTTTTTTGTTTCTGTTCCATGTGTATTTTAGGATTGTTTTTCAGTTATGTAAAAAAATATAGATGTAACATTTGTATTTTCATAGAAACTGAATTGAATCTTTAGATTGCTTTGGGCATTATGGTATTGTAATGATGCTACTTCTTCCAATCTATGAGTATGGGAGTTATAGCATTCCTTGTAGAGATCTCGCAACTCCTTGGTTAAATGTATTCCTAGGGTTTTGTATTGTTTTGTTTTGGTAGTTATTGTAAATGGGATTTAGTTCTTGATTTGATTCTCAGCTTGATCATTATTCATCAAATGCTACTGATTTTTGTATGCCAAAATTTTACTAAATTCACTTATCAAATACAAGAGTCTTCTGAGGAATCTTTAGGGTTTTCTAGGTATGAGATCATATAAGGAAACAACAATAATTTGACTTCCTCTCTCCCAGTTTGGATGGCTTTTATTTCTTTCTCTTGCTAGATTGTTCTGGAGAGGACTTCCAGTACTATGTTGAATAGGAGTGTTGAAAGTGGGAATCATTGTCTTGTTCCAGTTCTCAGGGGTAATGCTTTCAACTATTCCCCATTCAGTGTGATATTGGCTGTGAGTTTGTCAGATATAACTTTTATGATCTTAGGATATGCTTCTTCTATGTCTAGTTTGTTGAGAATTTTTATCATAAAGGGTTACTAAATTTTGTCAAATGCTTTTTTCTGTATCTATTGAGATGATCATAATGTTTTCATTTTTAATTGTGTTTATGTGGTAAATCACATTTATTGATTTGTGTATGTTAAATAATCCTTGAATCCCTGAAATAAAACCTGCCTAATCATGGCATATTATCTTTTGATGTGATATTGGGTTTGGTTTGTTAGTATTTTGTTGAGAATATTTGTTTCCTTTTTTTGTTATGTCTTTGCCTGGCTTTGGTGTGAGGTTGATGCTGACTTCATAGGATGAGTTAGGAAAATTTATTTCTCCTCAACTTTTTGGATTAATTTCAGTAAAACTGGTACCAGTTTGTCTTTATACAGCTGGTAGAATTTGACTCTGAATCTTGCAGGTTCTGGGTTGCTTTTTGGAGGGCTTTTTAAAAATTATTATTACTGATTAAATATCACTACTTGTTATTAGTCTGTTAAGAATTTCTATTTCTTCTTGATTAAATCTTGGGAGGTTGTATGTTTCCAGAAATTTATACACTTCCTCTAGGTTTTCTAGTTTCTGAGTATAGAGATTCATACAGTCTCTGCTAATCTTTCATATTTCTGTGGTGTCAATTGTAATGTTTCCTTTTAATTTCTGTGCTTATTTGAATCTTTTCTTGGTTAATCTAGCTAGTGTTCTATCAGTTTTGTTGATCTTTTCAAATAACCAACTTTTCATTTCATTGATTCTTTGTATCATTTTCTTAGTCGCAAATGTATTTTAGTTTTGCTCTGATCTTTGTTATTTCTTTTCTTCTGCTAGCTTTGTGTTTGGTTTGTTCTTATTTTTCAAGTTCCTTGGGATGTGACATTAGGGTGTTAATTTTACATCTACCTTTTTGATATAGGCATTTAATGTTATTAACTTCCCTCTCAGCACTGCTTTTACTACATCTCAGAGGATTGGTTTGTTGTGTATCTATTTTAATTCATTTCAAAACTGAATAAAATTATAAAAATAAAATTATAAAAAATATAAAATTATATTAAAATATAAAATTATAAAATATATTTTTTTAATTTCCATTTTAATTTTGCATTAACCCAAGGATCATTCAGGAGTAGATTATATCACTTCCATAAATTTTTATAGTTTCTTAGTTCATCTTGGAATTTATTTTTATTTTTATCCTACTGTGATCCTAGAAGATACCTAATATGATTTGATTTTTTAAAAATGTATTGAGACTTGGCCAGGTGTGGTGGCTCATGCCTATAATCCCAGCACTTTGGAAGGCAGAGGCGGGTGGATCATGGCGTCAGGAGTTCGAGACCATCCTGGTAACTATGGTGAAATCCCATCCCTACTAAAAATACAGAAATTAGCTGGGTGTGGTGGTGGGCGCCTATAACCCCAGCTACTGGGGAGGCTGAGGCAGGAGAATGCTTGAACCGGGAAGCAGAGGTTGCAGTGAACCGAGATTGAGCCACTGCAGCCACTGCACTCCAGCCTGGCAACGGAGTAAGACTCCATCTCAAAAAAAAAAAAAAAAAAAAAAAAAAAAAAAAAAAAAAAAATTATTGAGACTTATTTTGTGGCCTAAAATATTGTCTATCTTGGAAAATGCTTCATTCACTGATGAGACAAATGCATATTCTGTGGTTGTTGGGTAGAATGTTCTGTCAATGTCTGTTAAGTCCATTTGCTCTAGAGTTCAATTTAAGTACAGTGTTTCTATGTTCATTTTCTGTCTCAATGATCTGTCTAGTGCTGTGAGTGGGATGTTGAAGTCCCCTACTATTATTGTTTTGCTGTTTGTCTCTTTTTCTTGATTCCAGTAGTATTTGTTTTATGAATCTAGGTGCTTTAGTATTGGGTGAATATATATTGAGGGCTGTTATATTTTCTTTTTGAATTTATCTCTTTATCATTAAAGAATGAACTTCTTTATCTTTTTTTACTACTATTATTTTAAAGCCAGTTTTTTTTTTTTCCTGACACAAATTTAGCTACCCCTGTTCACTGTCTGTTTCTGTTTAAGTGGAATGTCTTTTACACCCCTTAGCCTTTAGTCTATAAGTGTCTGACCAGTTAGATAAATTTTTTAAAACGTCTTTGAGGATTATGGGAATATTTTAAAACATACAAAACTGCAAGTTGTATGTATTCCTAAGGGAGAAAAATGAGTAAAAAGTTTGAAAAAATCCGTTTGAGGAGATAATTGAGGAAAACTTTCCTAGGCTTTCTAGAGATTTAGACTTAAAGATATAAGAAGGTCAGAGAACTCAAGAAAGATACCTTGCAAGAAGAATTGTCACCAAGACATATTGTCATTAGACTAATTAAGTCACCCTCAAGGAAAAAATTCCAAAATCACCCAAAATGTTTAATCATCTATAAAGAAAATCACATTAAACTAAGAGAGGACTACTAAGCAGTATCCTTACCAGCCAGAAGAGATAGTGGTCCTATTTTCAGATCTCTTAAAGAAAAAAACTCTCAATGCGGAATTTTGTATACAGTTTAACTAAGCTTCAGAATGAAGGAGAAATAAAGTATTTTCTAGATAAGCAAACATTAAAGGAGAAATAAAGTATTTTCTAGATAAGCAAACATTAAAGGAATTCATCATGAGACCAGAACTAGAAGAAATGCTCAAGGGAACTCTAAATATGAAAATAAAAGGTCAATACTAATCATCATATAAACACAAAAAAGTATGAAATTCCCAGGAATCATTAAACAATTACACAATTGAAACTACAAAGCAACTAGGTAAGAACATTATGACAAGGAAAGAACCTCACAAATCAATATTAACTTTGATTTGTGAGCATATGAAAACATATGCTGTTTTCAAGAAACACTGGCAACTTACAAAAGTAAAAAAACAAAACAAACAAACAAGAAAAAACAAATCTGTCCAGGAATAAAATAAATTTAAGAAAGAAAAATATTTTATCTAAATGTATATATATATAGTTTTCTTCTTCTAGAACAGCTCACTGCCTGATAATAGTTTGGTGGGTGGCATTTTATTAAAGTAAGTAAGGCTCATTTAAATGTGTTGAAATGAAATCAATACTCCTTGTTTCTAATTTCGCAATTGTAAAATCAGATGTCTTGGGATTTTTATTCCACTAACTAAACAGCAAGTACATTTTCAATCAAGGCTTACTTTAATGACATTAGCATATGCATACATACTCTGAATAACAAACATAAAAGATTTTGTTAAAATATATTGAACCTGTAAAGATATTTTAAATATTTTATGAGTCAGTCTATAAGATTCTTAGAATTAATATGCAAAAGCTGGACACTGTAGAAGCTATATATGTATGTATGTATTTAAAAGACACAAACTATATGCATAAACTATTAATTAAAATATTAAAATAATTTTGAGGCAAAACACATAGAGAAGATTATGTTTTCAAAATGGTAAAATTTAAAGAAGAAAACTTTAAGTAATTTCTTTGTTTTCAGTATGATGCAGAAGATATTTGACTGCCTTTTTTCTGGCATGATTAAAATAAATATGTTCCATTTCCAGAATCACCTAGACATTGTCAAAATACTGAATGCTACAAAAAAATATAAATTTTACACAAATATTAAAATGCTGATTTAAGTATCAGCGTAAAACACAAAACAGTTATCTGGAATTGTGACTATCAATTGTCACTGTGAAAATATTCAACACCAATGAGAAATTCTAAGTAGGGCACATGTTGACTCCCTTGACATCTTACTGTATCATTTGGATCAGCAGCAATCAAGGAAAGATGTCTGGGATGGCCACGTAGGTAGGAGGAGGTGATTTGTAGGATCTGAAGTAATTTGGACAGTTCTTGAGGCAGCAAGCAGTTACAATCAATACAACTAATCAAATAATGTAGTATTTTAGTAGTAGTAGTATTGTATGTCGTATGTGGTAGTATTGTACTACAATAAAAGTAGTTCTTGTACAAGTTAGTGATCTTAAGTCCTAGAGCTGAGGCCATGGACTCGCATTACATGTTGTTTGTATTCAAATTATTATGTGTGATTGATCATGCTTTTATTTATATTCCGAATAAAACACTTACAGGAGATTTAGTTGCAGATTACAGAAGAAGTGGTCCTAAGTTAGTGGTTTCCAAAACTGACTATTCAACTTTGAATCTTCTCAGCAGTTTTTATAGATTTTTTTTTTCCCAGCTCCTTCTTAAGCTCACTGACTCAAAATATCTGAAAGAGGGCTCTGGGGCCAATATTAAAACATATAACAAAGAAAACTTCCCTAGAAGATTTGCACTCACAGCCAAATTTTAGAAACATTAAGCTAGAGTGGACTTCCTTGCACAGTATGTGTTTGCTATCCTCATTGCATGCAGGTTTCTGTGTATAATGCATACGAACATGAGGGAGGGGACACATTAGATTTTAAATTATTTTCAAATGCTTACTGTGAAATAATGATGATGATTACCATCATTATCATCACCATCTTTATTTCGTATTTTTAGTTTGCTCCTTTTAGCTTAAACATCTGATTTTTGGAAATATCCTAAAGTATTTCCCAGTAACATTGCCCAGCTAAAATAGTTTAGAATCATGTATAACTGTCAAATGGGCTACAGAAACTATTCTGTGATGTTTCATGTTGTATTCATTATTTTACTGTATCACTGTATTTATAATCCCATTCATAGTGCTAAACTGAAGAAAAAAGTAATGGCTGGAAAATCATTAAATTTTTAAAAATAGTGAAAGGGTTAGGGAAGGGTCAAAATCTTTTAAGATTTTAGATATTAAAAACAATTACTCCTATATGAAAAAGCATAGATATTGTTGTAGATTTGTTTCTGCCATTCTGAGTTTATAATTCATTCATTTTGTTTTGAATTGGAATATTGTTTCAATTGGAATATTGATTAAAATTATTTAATTATTAATAGTTCCTTTTTACTTAAAATGCTACACTGTTAATGGAAAATTTTGTCTTTTTAAGACAAGTATGTTAAATTATCTGATCCAAAAAAATCCTGCATTATTAAAAACAAGGCTAATACAAGAATTCTAACTACAACAGAAACGCTCATAAATGAATAACATAGTTCAAGCATGCGTAGGTGCTCTGAATTGTATATTAAGGTTGTGCCCACACTCTTGCCCTTGAACCAGTTTGTAATTAATCACATTCATCTGGCATGAAGTCACAAGCTGCTCACCTCTTCAGCAGGTGGTACTTTAGCTTGTAGAGTTAGGCCAAATCAAAAGTGATACAAGAATCATCCAAATTCTGATATTTCAGAGGAGATACTAGGAATCACGTATCTGTGATTCAATAAAGTTCTATATTCAAAGTTGATGCTGCCAGAAAAATCCATTAAGTCCTCCTGTCCACATTCTTTTAGACTTACTCTGGTTTCTACAACTGCTCACTCTGCAGTCAGATCCCCCTCTCACCCTCAGCAGGACCCCACATCCCACATTATCGGGAAAGTGAAGAGGATTCAAGGTACTGTCTTCCCACTGAATAAGTAAGTCTCTCCTCTCAGATTTTTAGGAGTGTGCTTATGTGCCTGTTATTCATTAAACAGCCTATGGTAGAATTTGTGTTATCTTCAAGTTTGTAACCACGCATTTTTGACTTTACTAAATTTCAAATTGTTGAAACTCTAGAATAATTCCATTAAGATAAGTATGATCTGGTATTAATAGAAAACAGTGTAAAATTTTTGGCTACTGAACTTTTTTGAGGTAATAGTTTGATCATTTTCTTTTTATTGAAAAATTATTTATCTACTCTGATTACCTGCATGTATTCATTTTGGACACATAGGAGATTCTAAAATCACAAAATCACTGCCTGCATATAACTTATATTCTTGTGGGAGTAAGCACACAATGACAAACAAATTGAAAGAGTAAGAGAAAAGTGTTAATTTTAAATAGGATAGTCAAAGAAAGCCGCACCCCAAAGGTACCATTTAAATGAAGATCCTGTGGCAGGCAGCTCCTTTTTACCTGCTCCCTGTACTCATTTTGCCCTCATTTCTGCACACATGGTTGTCCAACTATAGGCTACCTTTTCTAACTACCCTGGTAACACCTTTCAACTGTTTACCATGAAATATAAGTGGAAGCAATCTGTCAAAATTTAACTCTAATTTATTTTAAAGGAAATACCTTTGACCTAGACTTTTCTTTTTATTCATATCCATTCATGCAGATGGCAACAGTGCTCAAAGGGAAGGAAGATAATTAAAATGGGAGATGGAGCCATCAAAAACCATGTAGAACAAAGTCACTACACGAGCCTAGACTGAAAGAATGTACACAGGCAGATATAAATGCCTATTTCAGTTAATGTATTTTACTTAGGATATCCTTGTTATAAAACCTTGGCTTTTGGTCAAATAACACAGACCAGTAAGAAATGAGGTTGGAAGATGGGAATATCTAGGAGCAGTAGAAATGAGAAGTTCAAATTCCCTGAGGGAGCAACATTCCTGACACAATTGAGGAATAACAAGGAAGAATCACAAGAGACAATAAGAGTGAGAGTTGCAGGATATGTGGTCAGAAAAGAAACAGGGTCCAGTTCATTTTTCTTTTTTTGAGACAGAGTTTCGCTTTAAGTTGCCCAGGCTGGAGTGCAAAGGCGCAGTCTGCTCACTGCAACTTCTGCCTCTCGGGTTCAAGTGATTCTCCTGCCTCAGCCTCCTGAGTAGCTGGGATTACAGGTGCTGGCCACCACACCAGGCTAATTTTTGTATTTTTAGTAGAGACGGGGTTTTACCATGTTGGCCAGACTGGTCTCGAACTCCTGACCTCAGATGATCTGCCAGCTTCGGCCTAGAGTGCTGGAAATACAGGCATGAGCCACTGTGCCCAGTCCAGTTCATTTTTCTAATTTTAATATTACTCTATATTAGATTTTAGAATATCTGCTATATTTGCTAGTTACCTTAAGGGATTTCACTCGAAATACTTGGAGATAATCATTAAAAGGACTAGAACAGAGAAACATAAGTCAATTTATATTGTAAAAGGGGTGCTTTGGCCACTCTGTTGAAACTAGACTATAGGAAGGTAAAGCAGACGCAAAGAGATCAATCAGGACAAATTATAACAAAATAAAATTGTGTGTTCCTTGAATCGGGGTCCTAGCTGTGACTATGGTCATAGTGCAAACGTTGTTGGAAAGGTTTGAAATTTAAATATATTTCAAAGCAGAGTCAATAAGGCATTCTAATAGTTTGGGTATGGACTGTGACAAAAAGAAATAACTCAAAGATTACCCCAAGTATTTTGGCTTGAGTTCCTGGAAGAATTAAGTTCATATTACAGGCAAAATTGGGGAAAACCTGGGGCAGGATAAGATGTTTAGTATACTCAGTTTGGGACATGTTAAGTTGTATGTGTTAGACTTCCAAGTTACTTGGATATGTAAGTAAATAAGCAAGTTGTGTAAATAAATGTGGAGTACAGAGGAGATTCAGGCTGGAGACATAAGTTCCTCTGTTTATGTCTTATGGTATTTTTTAACATTTATACTAGATGAGTCCACAATGAATTTGTGAAGACTAAGGAGTGAAGCAATCCAGTGGTTAAATTTTTTAAACACCACTATTTAGATATTGAGAGATTAGAAGGAACTAGAAGACTAAGACAAAAGCTATTTTAAAAATATGTGAATAGTCATTTTTAACAATTAAAAGTAATATTTTTCTTTTTATACCTTAAACTTGTATTTTCTTTCTATGTTTGCTACTGCATCATATCTCTCTATAAAAATAAAATATATTACTTGAATTACATTTTATTTATCTCCTGTGACCATAAAGTTCTAACTGTTCTAATCTTCTAATAAGAATGGAAATATTTTTCTAGTATTTTCTGGACTTATTGCTATTATTATTATAGAATTGAAAAAGTAAACACAAAAGTATTTTATATTTAAAATATAATCATTAAGCAAAAGCAAATTTTTACTGAGACTGCATCCCAATTAGATGTTTATTCTTTTCAATTAGTTCATTTACATTGTGAATAAAGATTGCTTACTGCTTGAATTAGAAAGTCTTCATTGAAAATTAAAAGCGTGAGGAAAAACATATGTTGTGCGTCTAATAAATGAAGCTTACAAAAGATAAACATATAATGCTTTATTTAGAAGGCAGGCCACAACATTGTACTTATTATGGGAATTAAATAACTAGGAGAGAAGTAACTAATGAGAGAGAGTGAGCAGAAGGCTTAGATCCAAGTAAATCAATGGGTAAGATTTTCTACTATACAATACATTTTTTGTAACTGTTAGAGGGAATGTTCCTTCTAACATTTGAATAACTGTTCTGGAAACTATGAAATAATTACTTACAACTGGCTAATATACATTATTTTTCAAAATTGCAACACTGACTTACTGGAAGTTTCACCTCCTTTTAAAAATCATGAAAAATATGCAATTGCAACACAGACTTAATCATGGGTTGAACGAGTGCATTCTTCAAGCTTTTTCTCATTACTGAGCTGCAGAGAGGAAAACTTCTTGGCAGACGGGTATTTCTCAACATAGTTTTTACAATTCCCGAATGCCCTAATTCTGAGGTAGGAAGTGAATTCGATGCCTGGCTGTGAGTTTATATGAACACCAGCACGGCTGACTGCAGGATTTCTCTGCATGTCTCCTTTGCTTGTTCTCTCAGGACTTGTCTTCCAGTAACTATGTCAATAAACGGGGAATAGAAGAGGCAATTTCACTAAATAAAATATTATCACTCACTTCACCCAGTTCTAGAATCAGCGTAAACTTGGAACATTATTTAAATGACCTAAAATGTTCAGTGTCTGATGCTGTGAGTTGCTTTTAACAGGAATGTTTATAAGACAATTTTTTTATTAATGCCATTTCTTTATTCGATAAGGCTCTCCTGACACCAATTCTTGAACTATAAATTTGTTTGGATTCCCAGAGGTTTTTACACTCTACTAACATTTATGATTTGTGAGAGGTAAGCCTTTCTTTTGTAAGTTGGAAAAAAGACTGTTTGTGAAGGGGACAGGAGAATGGCCATAACTGCAATCATCTTTCTAGTAGATTAGTTTCAGGAACTAGCACATGTGGGAGTAGAGGATTTAAAGACTATCCATGATTAAGTATCTCTTTGCAAGATACCCTGTTCCCTGAGGGGCATGCATCATGCACAGGAAAACCGCAGGATCTGGGAAATGCAGGATGACCCAACTTCCAACAGTGTTAATCAATGGAGTAGTCATGAATTTCAATGTACTCAATTAAACTTTGTTGCAAAAATCCTGATCTTTAAAGCCTTTTTCCATTCTATCTGTATATTCTGTCTTTTAATGTAATCGTTTATGTTTTATCCATATAATTTTCCCTTCATCAAAGAGATATACTTCCCTTGCTATCTTGAGTTGAATGCCCATTTCATTTATTGCTAGTTTCAATGGCATAGGAAAATTCTAAATGTAAGTATTATTGGATATACACAAACACACACACACACACAGACACTTTGATCATTGGTATGTTTTGGCTTGCTTTATTCCTTGCTGTGTTCTAGATAATCCAAGGGATCCTCTCTTAGGTAGTCTAGCAACAACCTGATTTAGCAGAAAGGGATGCAGAGTCTTTGATGTGCTAATTACCTAGGAAAGTGGTGATCAACAACAGGATAAATGTCTCCAGGCACACAAGAATCTAGAGCAGGGGTCCCCAACCCCTGGGCCACAGACCAGTAATGATCCATGGTCTGTTAGGAACTTGACCACACAACAGGACGTTAGCAGCAGGCAAGCGAGCAAAGCTTTATCGGTATTTACAGCCACTCTGCATCGCTTGCATTACTGTCTGAGCTCTGCATCCTCTCAGATCAGTGGTGGCATTAGATTCTCTCAGCAGTGCGAACCCTATTGTGAACTGCACATTCAAGGAATCTCGGTTGCACACTCCCTATGACAGTCTAATGCCTGATGATCTCTCACTGTCTCCCATCACTCCCAGATGGGACTATCTAGTTGCGGAAAAACAGTCTTATGGCTCCCACTGATACTACATTATTGGGAGTTGTGTAATTATTTTATTATATATTGCAATGTAATAATAATAGAAATAAAGTGCACAATAAATGTAATGCACTTGAGTTATTCTGAAACCATCTCTGCTCCCATCTGTGGAAAAATTGTCTTCCACGAAACCTGTTCCTGGTGCCAAAAAGGTTGGGGACTGCTGATCTAGAAGTTGGCGTGGCTATGATAATGAAGGAGACTGGTTTCTTCAAGTATCTTTCTGAGAAGAGGCACCCAACCAGCCACAAGGATTGTTAAGAACAAGAAATAAAGACATTATACTTTGGGTTGATTTGCTACTATCACTTTTCTTGTCATAAGCAAAACAAGAAAAACGCCTTTGTTTCTGCATCTGCATCAATATTCTTCTGTTTTGCATGTAAGCACAATTAAAAGCAGTATGCACTCTCTGTAAAATATTCTCATAATATTTTCCAGCATTTTTTTTCATTGCGATCTTCCTCCTACCAATAAAACTGAAAAATAATGGCGTAAACATTCAGTTCAACCTCAAAGGGGTGGTGGAGGAGAATACTGTGGTACAGAATATTGGATGGTAATAATATAGAAGAAAAGGAGACTGATGGAATAAATTAGAATATGAAGGTAGAATTGATCAATAAATTTTAGATTATTATATTTGAAAAGAAAATTGAACACACTCAAGCTCATAGCCCCTCACCTCAGTTTCATCCTTAAGGCTACACGACCTCAATCCTGTGGTGTAACAATGCAGCATGTGTACCTGCTAGGGTGAAGAATTCTTTCCAACTGGTATCTGAGTGCAAGTGGTCTTAAGATCTTGTATTTCTACATTACACTATTTCCTAAAATTATCCTCCAAAGTACAGTCTTGCCATAGGAAGGCCTGAAATAATAGTCTGCATCAGAAGAAATCTCCAGGGACCTCTCCATAGAGTGTCCACAGAGGAGGAGGTGGCTGGCAGCCCACCTTGGCAGTGAAGGCAGTTAAGAAAGGCTTCACTGCAGCTCTGGTCTTCTTTGGGTTTGGAGGGAGGGTCAGTCTCAAAGAATCATGCCAAGGACTTTGGCTATTCTCTACAGCCTCACCCAGAATTGTATTCCAGTGATTCAGAGAGGTTAACGTTTTTCAGAGAAAACATGGAAAGGAAAACAAGTGATCCTAAAAGACCCTCGCCAGGGGTCTTCGAATCTCTTTTCCAGTTCTTCTGACTTTCAACCTTCTCAGCATCCTTCTCCATTTGTTTTTTTCTTCCACAAACTGTTCTCCCCCAAAGACTTATTATCAGTCTTTTTAAGTATTTCCCCCACATTGCTCCAGCAGCTTCCGTGTACTTCATCAGTTAGACTTTAACAGTGTATCACTTTTTCTTGACATTCACATTTTCCATGAACGATAACCACAAGGTTCTGCCTCACTGAGGAGTTCAGCCAACTGGTTATTCCCTTTTTTTTTTTTTTTTTTTTTTTTTTCCTGTTTCGTTCATCCTGTCTGGCAACCTAGCCACCTCTTGGGGTCCTGGATTTCCACTTGATTTTTTGAGATGACTCATAAGCCATCATAAAAGCATTATCTCATTCCCCTTTCCCTGGAAATGGTAAGCATTTGCTTCAGTAGCGGATAATTAAGAATACTCATATGATCAAGCTTCCTTTTACCGCATTTCTACCACTCCAGTGCTTCAGTTTCCAGTGGACATTAGCATTGAGATAACCTGGACAACAGCCCCTCCAGCTAGATCAGCTTACCTGCCGTTAGTAATGGGCAAAACCCATATAACCTTTGTAATGCTTCCATAAAACAAAAGCTCCAGGGTAAGTGATGCTTGTTCCACTTTGTGTGCCGACTTTTGAGCAAGAAGTGAGAATAAACACCATACGTTACAACATAAGGTGCAGGCTCAAAGCAAAAATGTACACACAGTTATCAGGAAACATGTCATCCCTCAGATTCCCATCATCCCATGAAGAGGTATCTTTGGGCTGAGAACAGCTGGACCCATGAGGGTGTGCTCCAGAAGGTAACAACATCCCTGCCAACTCCTATGTTGTGACTTGGAAGGCAGCGGGATCCTTGTGACCGTGCTTGGGAAATTTGATCTTTGATGAGCGTTTTATCCTCACTGGGGAGAGAAACATCCATCCCATGCTCAGACAATAGTCACTGGACATTTGCACGTTGGCAGCTTTGAAGCTTTCTGCGCAGAGCCAGCTCCTCGCTAGTTCTGAGGTGAAGGCACCGGAATTGCTGAGGGGAAAACTGCTTTGTTTCTCCATAATGCCTTCAAATTTGAAGTGATTATGTATCCTTGACTACATTGAGCTCAATCCCTAACCCATTCTTTCATGAGTCCCTGGTGCTCATTTTCCTTGAAATGCAGTTTTTGGTTCCCAATCCCCTGGAAATTTCCTAAGAATACTTCAAGATACATAAAAAATATATATCTTGCATAAATTCGCTCAATCTCCAAAAGCCATAATAAATCTTTTCTATAAGCCTTTGTGTTACATTTCTCAAGTTTCGTTGTAGTTCTTTTCACAGAGCTCTGTGTGTGACTGATATGGTTTGGATCTGTGTCCCTACCCAAATCTCATGTTGAACTGCAATCCCTAATGTTGGAGGTGGGGCCTGGTGGGAGATGATTGGATCATGGGGGCGGATTTCTCATGAATGATTTAGCAGCATCCTCTTGGTGCTGTTTTCTTGACAGTGGGTGAGTTCTCACAAGATCTGGTTGCTTAAAAGTACGTAGCACATCTCTCCATTCTCTCTTCCTCCTGCTAGGGTCATATAAGATGTGCCTGCTTTGTCTTTGCCTTCGGCCATGATTGGAAGCTTCCTGAGGCTTCCCCAGAAGCAGAAGCCACTATGCTTCCTGTACAGCCTGCAGAACCTTTTGCCAATTAAGTCTCTTTCCTTTATAGATTACCAAGTCTCGGGTATTTCTTTATAGTAGAATGGACTAATACAGCAAGAATGGACTAATACAGTGGCCTAGGTAATGATTATCTCACACTAGAATGTAAGTCTACTGAAGATCCAGAGATTACCTTACTTACATGTATGCATCCTCAAACAAAACAACATCTGGAAGTAAGAGATGCTCAAACAATTCGTAGATGACAACACATGAGCTAATTGTAAAGAAACAGAATTTTAAAATCTACCATAACACTTTTTTCCTCTTCTCTTTTCTGCCCTCTTACATAGATTAAGTGATTTGTGTTTCCCCCGAATGTATATGTTGAAATCCTAATCCCTGATGTGATGGTATTAGGAGGTGGGTCCTTTATGAGGTAACAAGGTTGTGAGAGTAGAGCCCTCATTAATGGGATTAGTGCCCTTATAAAAGAGGACACAGAGAGGCCTCTTCTGCCATATGAGGACACAGTGAGAAGACAGCTGTTTATGAACCAGGAAACAGACCTTTACCAGACACCAAGGCTGTGGGTACCTTGATCATGGACTTTCCAGCCTCTAGAACCATGGGAAATAAATGTTTGTTGTTTAAGCCACCCGGTCTATGATAGTTTGTTACAACAGCCCAAACTAAGACACCCTGCTTCTCTAGCACTTTCTTTCATTTATAGAAGGAAAAGAACAATCTAAAGTTTGTTTTTCATTTTTGATCCAAAATTGTTGTAAAGTTCTTCAAGATCTTGGTGTCCCCTCCAAACAAACAAACAAAAATGTCCTTTGTGAGAGACCAGAAGTAGGTAAGTATCTAGTGTTTAAATGGCAAAAGATGCCGGGTATTTCAGGATGCATTAGACGTTGACAATTGCTACTCCCAGATGTCAGAGCCTTGTACGATGATTGTTCCTTTGACTGTTTGTGTTTGTTTTGAGGATTTACAAACATACATACATACACATATTAAATACATACATATGTGTGTGTGTGTATATGTAATTGCTCCTTATTTCACGGTCATTGTACATTCACATGCCCTTGTAAGAAGTAACAGATAGCGATCCAGTGTACCCTGTACCTAGTTCTCCTAATAGTAACATATTTTAGAACTATAAAGCAATACTCAAACAGTATATTAACATTGATATAATCTGCCAAACGTACTAAAATTTTATCAGTTTTATGCATGTATTTATTTGTATGTGTATTCAGTTCTATGCGAATGTATTGTGTCACATATGTAGACTCACGAGACCACCTCCAGAGTCAAAATACAAAACAGATACCTCACAAGGATCCCTCAGACCACTCTACATAGCTATACTACCTCTTTCCCTCCTCCTTTTCCTAATATTTGATAATAATTAATCTCTTCTCCAGTTATATAAGATTATCATTTCAACAATTTTATATAAGAGAATCGTCGAATATGTAACCTTTTGAGACTGGATTTATGATTCAGTGTAATTCCTGGGAGAGCCATTCCAGTTGTTGTGTGTCTCAATAGTTCATGTATGTTTTATTGTTGAGTAGTATTCCATGGTATGTATGTACCACGGTTTGGTTAACCATTAACATGTGAAAAGAAATTTGGAATGTTTCCAGTTTGGGGTTATTATAAATAAAGCTGCTATGAATATTTATGTAAAGTTTTGTGGGAACATGTGGTTTCACTTTTCAGGGATGAATGTCATAAGAGTGCAATTGTTGTATTGTATGAAAAATACTTGTTTGGTTTTTTTAAGAAAAATCATATGATTTTCCAGAGTGGCTAAATCATTTTTCATCCCCACCACCAATGTGTGCACAATCCAGTTTCTCTGCATCATTACCTCATTACCAATATTTGGTTTTATCACTATTTCTTATTTAACCATTCTGATAGGTATGTTGTTTTAGAGAAGAAATCACCACTTAAGAATGACTTTGTGAAAGAAGAATCTGAATCATGTAAGCTTCAGAGATCCGTGTATTAACTACAGCTGGTCTTGGTATGCTATATCGGCTTCCTTCCTTTATCAAGCCTTATGATGTTATTTAATTTCCAAAGTTCCTTTTGTGCAGGCTTGCTTATGTCTTTCCCTTGTTATCCTGACATTCTAGGCAGGACAGTGAGTGTGTGTGTGTGTGTGTACGTGCGTATATGCATGCACATACATGCATGTGTGCACTTGTGTGGGCCGTAGATGACGCACTCCTGATGGCACAGGAATGGTGACATTATGGATATATTCTGGCTTAAAATACAAAATCACCTTTACTTATTTATTTTTCTCACTTTTAAAAAAATTTTTTGCCAAGTCTTATATGCCTATTTTTCTTGATGTTTATTAACATGTTTCTTCCCTTGCATCTTCAGTTACTGACATAAGTTAGATTCTCATGTTACTTACTGCACTATCGCTTCTTATTCTTCCTGTTCTGTTCAATGTTTTGATCAATTCATGAATGCCTACTGTACCTTGAATCATATCACATACACATCTATAAGCTTCCAATAATATTTTTTTTCTGCAAAGTAAAAGTAATTTCCATTTGGAATATTCTTTAATGTCACCATTTTGTCTTAAAATCCTCACACTGACTTTTTTCTCCACATTGTGCTCTCAGCTTGGATTACTTACTTCTACGGAAGCACTCCACTACTTTCCAATCTGAATGCTTTTACTTACCTGTTCCTTTCTGAATGATTTTACTCTATATCTTCCTATGAAATCCTCCCAGTTCTCAAAGTTCTTTGCTAACATTAATTTTATTTATAAATTCCAGTAACATCTTATCTATGTATTTTTAAACCCTATACTATTATATTTTTCACTTATCTTACAGCTCCAATGAGCTCCTTGAGAACAGAGGTAGATTACACCCCATGTTGTGTCCCACCTGTATTAGTCTGCTCAGGCTGCCATAACCAAAACCACAGACTTGGGGGCACAGGCAACAGAAATTTATTTCTCATAGTTCTGGGATCTAGGAGGACTGAGACCAAGGTGCTCACCAATTAGGTACTTTGTACAGCCTCTCTTCCTGGCCTGTGGACAGCAGCCTTCTTGCTGTGTCCTCATATAGTGGGGACAGACCAAATAACCTTCCTGCTGTGTCTTCTTGTAAGGGCACTACAGTCCCATCATGATGGGCCCATCCTTATGACCTAATCTAAACCTAATTACCTCCCAAAGGCCTGAACCCCAGTTATTATCACCTGAGGATTAGGCTTCCATATATGAATTCAGTTCAGGGCTGGGGGCACAATTCAGTTCATACCACAATGTGTTATTGAACACAGTGCTTTATACATAATAGTTTCTCCATAAATACTTGTCAAACTGACTTGTAATAGAAACCCTTTCAAAAGGCAAATGAGAGATGATGGTGGTAATAAAAATCATCCTGATTTCCAGTTCCCTTCTGTAGCAGCTACACACACAGAGAGAGAGAGAGACAGAGAGAGAGATAAAGATATAAAAGGAACTGAGAAAACAATTCTTGCACAAGGATTCTTGGGCAGAAATCAGTCCAGCATTACACTAAACAGGTAGAGAGAATATACTGATATAACAATTTTTAAAAATCACATTTGAATTCACAATATTGTGTGGATTCACTTAATGATTTCTTTAGAAAGATTAACTACTTGGAAAGATTACTATAATCAAAAACATGCTTGTAAGTGAAAAGAAGGATAAGTTAATCATTTTGAAAAACAATTTTTATTGAATCTATGTAGATAAGCTCAATTTTACTCTGGCAAAATGCAGGGCTGATTTAAGTAACTGTAAGTATAAATCATATCAATGTTTAGACTCTTTAGTATCCAAAAGCTTTGTGCTGAATTTTATAGACTATTATTCTGCCTTTATCATATTCACAGATCTATGCAATAAAATAACTCATAATGTTATACTAAAATTTTAAATGTATCAAATTATAATATTGTATGATAGTCTTTAAAGAGGGAAAGAAAAACATGACTCTCCCAGGGGAAGCAAAACAGGTGATTATATACATTGTCCTATGACAGCCAGAGAGCTATCAGCTTTCCTTAAAACATAGGGATAAAGTTTAATAGTGAAACACTGAGAAACCTCAATAGCTTGAATACCTTACTCACCACTCTGCAAAAGACCCTGTGCTTTTTACGATTATAGGCAGGAAAAGCTACTTAATGCTAACTATATTGAAATGCTGTGGCCAGGAGAAACAAGGGCATAGACACAGATTCAATGAGATTGCATTAAGTATGAATTGTACTGTGTTTAAACTGTAAGCTATATTGAAATGATGTTTAGTGTCTGCTCTGCCCAAAAGATAAAACAAAGTAAGGATTGCTGCATCTGTGGCAAGATGTAACTGAAGGAAATGATCTCAGTTAAGAAGGTAGGACTTATTTGAATGAAAAACATCTGATTGGGTTTCAGTCCATACCCTGGCCCCAAGGGATGGCTCCTGCTGTCAAATCAGAGTTGAATTGCTGGATGCTAATAGCCATAATCTAGGATGCTGAAATTATTCTACACATTTAGCTTTGGTTTCTGCCTTTCAGTGAAGTCTCTTGATTCCTAGAAGAGGGTAAATTACTATAATATCTCAGAAACTCAATGGTTATTCCATATTGATATGCTCTGACTCAGAGATGGTTGACGTTCCAGACTTATAAAGCACCAATATATAAACAAGCATGGCAACTCATTCATGACCTTGCAGCATAAATTTGGCAGTGTGGTATGACAGTTACAAACGTGTACTCTAGAGCCAGACTGCCTGGGTTCAAACTTTAGCTCAACAACTTACTAGCAGGTTACCTAAGGACTCTCTGTCTAAATTTGCAAGTTTGTAAACAGTGGAAATAATAGCACCTGCCTCATGCATTGTGCTATGAAGCCAATATTTATTGCCTATATTTTTCAAACTCCCTGTTGATTTTAATGTTTCAAACCAGCTCCTTTTTGAGACAGAGCTTCAGATTACCAGGAGATCTGGCCTGTCATACTTACAGCCTGCTGATTAGAGAGGAGAAAAGACTTTCTTCCTGACCCTCTATTAGGTAAAATAATAGAGGAGAAGGCACTGTGAAATGAAAAACACAAAAGATGAATTCAGATCGCTAATTTTGGAGGTCGGGATTTTACAAAATTGAGTGTTTTCACTTTTAATAACTGTTTTCTTTTTGAAGTTAAATCCCAATCACCTACTGAGAGTGAGGTGATTTAGGAGACATAAGTGAATAGTAATAGCATAAATTAAGAATAGCTGCTCTGGGGAAAGAATAGCGATGTGACTAAGGTCATAGAATACATTTTCAATTCCATTGAGCACTGAGCTAGATCAGAGACAGTTACTTATAGCCAGACCCGTTTTTACTGTAATGTGAATATTTGCCAGTATGTTCACAAATTGTTCAAAAAATAATAATTTCTAAAGCGAGATTTACTTTATTTCCTCCATTCCAAAGTGCTCTCCAGTATGAAACTCACCATCATTTTAACAACTGCTTTTCATTCATTCATCCAGTACATGTTTACTAAGTGCTGTATATATTGCAGAGAACAAAACAGAAATCTCTGACCTCATAGAGCTTACACTCTGTTGAAGTCAGCAGGTTGCCAATGAAGTAAATAAGTGATTTGATATTTTTCAGGTGATGATAATTTCAGTCGACAACTATAAAGCAGAAAGAACTGTAGAAAGTGTAGATGTTTTGTTTATCCATTGTAAATTGGTTGGTAAATGAAGTTTTATTGAAATAGTAACTTGAGAGGAAAGACCTGAAGAAAGTGAGGGAGCAGATGGCATGCAGATTATCTGTGAAACAAAGATCTACGCATGGGAGAGAAAAATAGTGTCTGTGCATGGTGGCTCATGCCTGTAATCCCAGCACTCTGGGAGGCCGAGGCGGGTGAATCACGAGGCCAGGAGTTCGAGACCAGCCTGGCCGAGATGGTGAAACCCTGTCTCTAGTAAAAATACAAAAATTAGACAGATATAGTGGTGTACACCTGTAATCCCAGCTACTCAGGAGGCTGAGGTAGGAGAATTGCTTGAACTCAGTAGGCAGAGGTTGCAGTGAGCCAATATCATACCACTGCACTCCAGCCTGGTGACAGAGCAAGACTCCATCTCAAAAAACAACAACAACAACAAAAAAAAAAAAAAAAGAGAGAGAGAGAGACATCTCATGTAGTTCAAATGCAGCAAGCAAGGGGGTGAATAGTAGCAAATGACTCAAGAATTTACGAAGGTTCAGGAATGCTGAACTCTTTGAGCCATCCCAGAGAGTTCACTTTTACTTTTAATGAGATGAACAACCGTGGGAGGGTTGAGAGCAGAGGAGTGACAGGGTCTGGTATGTTTTAAAAAATACCACTCTAGCTTATGCATTGACAATAGACAATAGGAAAGTAAAAGGGAGACAGGGATAGTAGCTATTAAACAAGAGGTCATTGTAGCTTTAGCACAGAATGGTGGCAGTGGAGGAAAAGTTGCAAGATTGTTCTTTTGATACTAAAGACAAGAGAATGAAAATACCTTTGGCTTTAGACTACGCATCTGGTCTTAAAGAGGAGACAGAGGATTGGGAGATTAATTCAATTTTTAAGAAATGTTTGGCATGCCTCTTATACCATCCAAGTAGGGATGTTGAGAATAATTGAGCTTGGAGTTCAAGAGAGAGGGCCCAGGCACTAAAAATTTAGCAGTCATTGGCATAAACATTAAAGCCATGAGACTGGATGAAATAATATACAGAGTAAGTGTATATGGGAACTAAGGGGTAGGCTTGGGAATTCCAATGTTTAGTGAACATAGCTAAGGGAGGAAAAAGCAAAGAAGACTCAGATACATGTATATATAGGAAAAAATTTACTAAACTATGGTATTTGGAAATGCGTATTAAGGAAGAATTTCTGAGAGGACAGAATTTCATGGTTTTAAATACTACTTACAAGTCAAATAAGATATGGACTGGGAACAAATCATTTGACTTAGCAAGGGGGAAGTCATTGCGGGTCTTGTCAAGCTGAGTTTTAATGAAATGGTAGGGGCAAAAACTGATTAAAGCAATCATTTTCTCTTTAGTGGTCTAATAATCTAAAGAGAAAGTGATAGAGAAATTGGAAACAGTGAGTCTAATCCACTTGTAATTTTTTTTTCTAATTGGTAAAATCATACCTATTTATCTTATACAAAGTAATGTTTTCAAGTATATATCTTATGGAAAGATTAAGTCCAGTAATAAACAAATGCATTACCTCACAGAGCTATGACTTTTTAGACTCCATCTCTCATTATATACAAAAATCAATTCAAAATGAATTTAAAACTTCAATTTATATCTCACAACCATGAAACTACTAGATTTTTCAGAAAGGGAAAAGCTTCATGACATTGGTCTGTGCAATAATTTTTTTATATGACCTCAAAAGCACTGGCAACAAAAGCAAAAACAGACAAATGGAATTAAATCAAACTAAAAAGCTTCTGCACATCAAAGGAAACAATAAACAAAGTGAAGAGACAGCATACAGAAAGGGAGGAAATATTTTAAACTGTAACCCACTTATTTTAAGGAAGTTCTGTAGTGAGCGGTAGCAGAGAGGCAGAGGAGTTTCTGAAAGGGCATGAGGCACCAAGAGAGTTAGTATGATTGTTATTTTGAGACAGAGTCTTGTTCTGTTGCCCAGGCTGGAGTGCACTGGCATGACCATGGTTCACTGTAACAGTTAACACTGGCAACTTTACAGAACATACACACCACCTATAACAAGAATTGCCTGTACATGTAAACATACACACATACATTAAATAAATAATCTGTGCTTCTATTTTTTTATAAAACTAAATGATTGTCATTTCTAGACTATTAGCATACTAATGTGCATGCATTTGCATGCCCCAAATGTCTTTTTTCTTTTCTTTTTATACCTACCTTTGAGCTAAATGAGTGTTTTAGATATATTATCTTTAAAAACAAAGCAGTTGATTTGAATTGAATGATGGGTTAAGGGGTACAAAATACATGATTCCAATCATAGTTCAGGGTTTCAAAGGCAAACGTAATTAGCGGAATTAATTTGGGGCTCTAATCATTATGCAAGTGGCCCACATGTAGATTTTTTAGAATGTTGTAAAACACAGGCCAGGCGCAGTGGCTCACCCCTGTCATCCCAGCAGTTTGAGAGGCCAAGGTGGGGAGGAGTGCATGAGGTCAGGAGTTCAAGATCAGCCTGGGTAACATGGAGAGACCCTGTTTCTACCAAAAATTAAACAGTTAACCAGGCATGGTGGCATGCACCTGTGGTCCCAGCTATTTGGGAGACTGAGGTGGGAGGATGGCTTGAGCCCAGGAGGTTGAGCGTTCAGTGAGCGGTGACTGCACCACTGACCACCAGATAAAAGAAAGGGAAAAGGAGGGGAGAGGAGGCAAAAAGAGGGGAGTGGGAAGAGAAGGAAAGAGGGAAGGAAGGGAAGGGAAGGGGTAAGGAAGGAAGGAAAGAAAAGAAGAAAGAAAGAAAAGAAAGACAATACTATGTGTGTCACTTACATTGGCAATGATATCTGGTTGACAATTAATATATAGAAAACATTTGTGTATCACAAAATTTTTCCTCTGAAATGGATTCTGTTAATTGAAAATAGATGCTATTCCTATGAAATATAATTAGTAACAGGAATTAATATATTTTGTAAAAGCTTATATACAATATAACGTCCATCAACTAAATTATAATGTTCCCTTTTTATGTTCTTTTTTAAAAATAAAACAAGATAAATATTGAATAATTTGTCAATTGTAAATTTCTTCAATTAAATTAGTAAACACGATCATACAACTTATCCAAAAAAATTAGAAGATTCATTCATTCCATCATCTGTCTAATACATTTTCCATGGAAACAATACTCATCAGCATTTGATACTGTATGTTTAGATTTTTAATTATCATTTAACTAAAGACTCTGACATTACTTCTTTTATATTTTTAGAGAGTTTTCAATATAATTCTCCTTCGGAAGATCAGAATCATGCTGGTGTTAGAGTAAAGCTGATGGCCTTCCGTTTAGTGGACTGTTCCCTTTCTCTCAACTTCAGCTATTTGCTGCTTTCTCAGTACAGCAGTTTACTCCCTCTTCAGAGGGACTCTGCCTGTCAAACCAGCCTTTTTGTAAAGTTCACAAATTGATATAGTCCACAGAAGTAACACTTTGTTTCTCAGCAAGGGAATTTTCTAGGTAACTCGAAGGGGTCCATTTGGCGTCCACTTTACAAATTTTTTTCACAGTAAATAAGCATTAGTGAAGTTAATATTTTGAAATGGCACCATGGATTAATATATAATAAACCTCCAAAAGCATGATGTACTTCTAATAAGATTTCTTATCTGTTTATGTGGCTACTTGACAGCACAAAATGAAAAAAAAAAAAAAGAAATTACAGAGGATAAATTTTGCTAGTTATTAGTGCATTCTGGAAGATTTAGTTTTTAATGTTTTTAAGTTGATACATCCATTGATACAGACTAAACTATACAGCCATCTTTAGAAAACATGGTAAAGCATACAGAACAGTGCATGCTTTTGATCCAGGCAGAATCGGTAACCAGCTTCCAATATGATTTTTTAAAATACTCCTCAGCTTCCTGGTGGTTTCCTATTAACTACAGACAAGTCTAAACTCCGTAGCATGACCTACAAGGTTATTCATGAAAGTGACTCCAATATGCCTTAGCCTTTCTTCCAGTAATCCTTCATAAACCAACCACACACTCACATTAATTACCAGGATGGTCAAGTGATTTACACCAAAGCAGGAAGATTTTTGAAAGCAAGGCAAATACAAATAAAGTTGAAATAACAGGCATGGATTTGAACTGTCTGAGAAAACTGTGACATTTGCTCACTTTAATCATATATGACTATTCTGCTCTTCTGTGGCCATAGACACACTTCTTGGTGCTAGCATATATGAATGGACATGCAGTGTCAGTACCCTTAATCAAAAGACTGACATGTCAATCAACATTTAGGAACTAGATTAAAAAGTGCTAGAATCTGCAAAATCTAGAAGGCAGAGAAGAAGAACACGTATGTCCAACTGGATAATAAACAACATAAAAGCCCTCAGTACAGGACCTCACTCATATCAAATATCCTACAGTTATTGAAATTTATTGGTAACAGGACTTGTGTCTTCTAGTCCTGACTCTGCCTCATATTAGCTGGATGACTTTCACTAAGTCATTAAAACTTTTTAAAGATACAAGTAACTTGATTGTTAAAAGTATGGATAATATAAAGTGGTCTTTCTATGTTGATGCGAAAGAAAGCAGGAGCTTACTTATATAAGAACATTGTATATTTCACATGTTAGTTATAAAATTCTATGTTTATAACCATAGCTATGTATCTATAGCTGCATAACATTTCCAGGTATTTTAATTATGGATAAAATTGTATCTTTCTGAGGATAGTAAATGCAAACCTGTTTTTTTTTTTTTTCTAGAGTATTTTTGGTTCATTTAAAATCAATGTCAGATGAACTTAGAATGCCAAGTGTAATTATGGGTCAATATTTCATGTATTTGACTTAGTTTTTCTCTAGCTTTTCTATTTGTTTTATCCATGCTATGGATATCTTATGGCATTTAAGATGAGATATTTACAGCAAGGAATATTTCCTTTCCTCTCTTGATATTTCTTCCTCTAGGAGAATTGTTTACTAAGCCTGTCTAAACTCAGCCTGTATCATGTCTCAGCCTTTATTCCTCCCATTGATGTGACATTTGTTACCTTGTTAGTTAATCAAAATCCTCCTTCGTGAGTGGGTGGAGTTAATTTCCACCCTCCTTCGTGAGTGGGTGGAGTGGCGGAGTTATAATATTGAACATTCCAGGAGGATTAATTTGTTTTTTCAGCTAGTTTTACAAAGATCAAGATGTAATTGGGTGAGACGTAATTGCTTTGTAACCTTTTCTTTAAGTGGTTTGTCTTAACATGACTTATCTTGTGGACAGGAGAGACGGAGGTCATTCTGTCCAAACCACTCAGGGTGGATATTATGCTCATATGGCCTTACAACTGTTATGCTTGGATGCTACCATTTTGAATGTTCTAAGACTTTGCCACAGGATTGTTAAATATTTTGAATATCTACTCTGCCTCAAGTAACATTTTCTATCTTAGTCTTTACAAGTTATGAGTCATAATTTTCATTTTCTATCTATTGATAATTTTTGTTGTTGCTGTTGTTGTCGTTCCTTACTTAATAATGAGTTCATTACTCAGGCAGGGAAATGAAGAACTCTTTATTGACTCCACTGGAAACCCCAGGGCTGTCATGTCACACTAATCCAGGGATTACCACTCTACCGTCTTTTATGATAAATGTACTCCCCTGGAGCACAAGTATGCAAAATCCCAACAAATATGTCAAATGAAAAATTACCTGTCTTTTAGTACAAATGAGTATATTGAATTGCTCTTTAAAGATTTAAAAATGATTTGATAAATCCATAATTAATTCTGAACATTTGTGTCAATTCCTTTTGTCCATGTCTTTATCTTCAGAGAAATTAAGTTAAACAGAAATAAGCAACTGGAATTGCTAATGTATGCACACACATTATCTCTTCAAACCACAATTATTCACTTTAAGGCAGCATGTATTAAAGACATTGGAATATGATAAATCAGGCCTATTGTTCTACTCCCTGAGTATTGCGAGATCTTGAGTTGCTGGCATTTATGAAATGAAAGGGAAGAGTTGTATCTGAATCTTAGCTTGAATTTGCCCTGTACCACAAACATCATCCTCCCTGACAAAAAAGCAAATGAACTTCACTAATGACCTTATCTTAATCCCCTCCTCTTAGTTGTTTTTAACTGGCTTTGTCTTCAAGCCTGTCTTTGACACCTGTTTTAATTCAGTATAATCTTTCCAAAAATATCGGAAATTGTGAAGACAAGAAATCATACAGTATGAATTTTTCCCAGGTTCTACACACTATAGAGAGTACTCTTATTATACAGAATATGCACGCATACACACATACACACACACACACATAAAAGGACAGTGAACACAGTCTCTGTCCTCAAGAAATCCATTGTCTACTTGTGTATTAGTCCATTTTCACACTGCTGATAAAGACATACATGAGACTGGATAATTTGCAAAGAAAAAGAGGTTTAGTGGAACACAGTCCCATGTGGCTAGGGAAGCCTCACAATCATGACAGAAGGCAAAAGGCACGTCTTACATGATAGCAGGCAAGAAAGAATGACAGCCAAGTGAGAGGGGAAACCCTATATAAAACCATCAGACCTTGTGAGACTTACCCACCACTAAGAGAACTGTATGGGGGAAACCTCCTCCATGATTCGATTATCTTCCACTGGGTCCCTCCCACAACACATGGGAATTATGGGAGCTACAATTCAAGATAAGATTTGGGTGGGGACACAGCCAAACCATGTCATGCCTGAACACAGAAGCGCATCACAGTTAGCAGAGAAAGAATTGAGAATTAGCTCACTCTAGGGAATATCATCTACTTCTGCTTTGCTAATTGTGTATGTCAACTTTGTAGACCCATATGACCACAGTAAGATGGCAGGCATGTACACCTAAGTGAAGGTTTAAAAAGCAATCGATCAATAAAGTGATTTAATAACCTGTGTGTGAAATTTAGGAATACATCTATGCACATGTTTATGTGAGTATGTATTCATTTTTCTGTGCCCAATCAGCCAAGTAATTCTTACCAGATTATTTCTCACATTCCTATTTCATTGATACCAATTAATTAATTAATTTCAAAAGGAAAATAAAACAAAATGAACAAATAAGAAGCCTGAAAGATTCCATAGAGAAAAAATAGGGCAACCTCCATAATCCCTTTCATTCATTATACAAAGGATCGCAATTATACTCCAGCAAATGTATTTCCAGAAAACTCCCAGGCAATACCTGTATAATAAATTGCTCCTTAAGGATTTAAGATAATTTTATAAGTCCATAATTAATTCCAAACATTTATGTTAACTCTTTTTGTCCATGTTTTTATCTTAAGAGAAATTAATTTAAATTAAATTAAATTAAATGGAAATGAGCAACTGAAAGAGCTAAAACACAAACCTACGTCTTTGTAGGAGGACCATTGACGGGGTTACTATCTCTATGAGTGTGTCCAACTCAAGATAAAAATCTGTACTGAAATGGCAACCAAGGCCCGAAAGTTAAGTATAGTTTAAAAGAAAAAGAGTTAATTTTGCTTTTTAGTTTTCCAGTTCAAGACAAAAGGTGAATTTCACACTTTTAGATATGTCTCTTATGAATGATCTTTCTTTCAATTATTTCTCCCCCAGCCCCACTTCTTTCTTTTCCGACATTTTCTTACTTTGGGCCACCTAGTTTGTCTACTTTTTCTCTTATTTTCTTTCTTGGTTTACTTACTCTGGGTCATGAAAATTACAAGTCCTTAGGCTATTCCTATTTTTGCAAATTTTCTATAACTTTGAAATTATTTCCAGACAAAAAGTTTAAAAAATTAATTCAAAAGGATCTAAAACAATGAATTTATATAAATCACATATAGCCATGTTTGTTGTCTCAAATTATTCATCACCCTAATTTGCATTTCTTTTATATATAAATGCATCTATGCATAAATATATATGCATTTTATATGTGTGTATGTGTATGTATATATATTCTGTTTATATTTACTTTTTGGGAGTTAAAAAAATTTTATATATCAAACTGTGTTTTTTGCTTGGCAATATTTCTTGCAGAGGTCAATTGCTTCAGTTAAAATTTTAATCAGTATTGCTCTAATAGAAATATTTTTGCTCTAAATTTCCTTCTTGCCTGGAAGATGTCAGCTATCAATGCTGATGTTTTTGGAAGTAGGTTAATTTCTGAAAGCTATGCTTTACTCATGTTTACAGAATATAGTTTTTATAAAATAGTATTATTTTGTACATCTTTGGTCTCTCTCAGGCTTAGTACTTTGATAACTTATGTTGTCAATAATATCTTTTTTATTATTTTTTATTTCACTTTCAATGTAAAGTTAAGCCAACTAAACTTTTTGAGATGTAAAATCAGCCATTCATAGTAATTTCAACTTAAATGACTTCTTAAATTCAATCACATACTTTTTGGTTTACAACTAAAAATAGATTCTGGTCTAATAATCCATTTTCTTTCTGAAATTCTTTATTTTAAGAACATGTAATCTCAGTTGTAACTGTTATAAAAGCCTAAGTTAGTATTGATGCTTTGTTGGCAATCAAGTTAATTGTAAAAATGTCTTTTTTTTGCAAGGATGTATAAAAGTGAATCACTTTATGGGGAGAAATTTTAAAAGATTAATAGCTTTATAAATACCTCCAAAATGTTAGAAATACTGTGAGGAGTGTTTTGTTTTGTTTTTAACAGTTTCGTTGGCAAATCAAAAAACAAAAGTAATGTTACAATGCAAAAGGGAATTTTCAAATGTGTTTCCACTGAGAGTCAATAAAAGTACTTCTTAAAAATAAGCACATTAATCCATATCTATGAGCCCTGGGCTGTGCTACAAAAATGAACATAGATTAGAAAGTACAATCGGTTGTATAGGAAAGAAGCACACAGTTTTATTCATTTATACTGGATTTTTAAAAAATAAGCACTTAAAAATTTCAGATCGGCTGTATTTCATTTAGTTCCAGCAGCAATTGCATATTTGCCTGTTTGCTTAAATGGAATTAGTTGGTGGTTCAATCATCTTTTCTTATATAAGTGAAAATTATAATGCCATTTGTTCTCAGAAGTTCATAAAAACTATTTAATAATTTTATTCATATATTAGTAAAATGAGTGATTTTTATATTCATTCATCCTTTTTAATTTGTAAGAAGGTGATTCCAAGTGGGAAATAAGTTTAAATGGTTATTTTAGTTAATTATGGATGAAGAATATTAAGCAAATTTATGTTGGTTTGTAGTAACAAGACCAAATTAAATTGAGTTTAAGTGCTCATTATTTATATCGATTTTCTAAAATTATATTAGAAAATCTAGTTTAAACTCTCATTTCGTGGCAATAGATTATATAATGACCATATTAATTATTTATCAGTTCTTACTATATGGTTAATATTTTATACATTATATCCAATCCTGCCAAGAACTATAAAAGGAAGCCATGTTTTTCATCCCATATGTTCCCATCATTCTCTGAATTCTATGCACCAACTAACATAAAGATGTTTATTCCTTCTTAAACCTCTAAACCCTTGCACTTGTATTCCTTCAGATTCTCAAACTCCCACTCCTGATTATCTTTATTCATGTTTTGAAGTCTCAGCCTTAATATATTTTGGGGGATAGAAACACTCCTTTTTCTCAATAAACCAAGTCGTTTTCCCATTTATTATTTGTTTATCTGATTCTTCTTTTAATCCTAATTCTATGTACATAGTGACTTTAACTAACGTACCTCAGAGTTTAGTATGGTATCTGGTATATAATCATGGGTTAATAAGAATTTTTTGTGTTACTGATGGAATTACCATTTACACTGGGGGAAAAAAAATAGATTTCAGGGAAAAACAAACAAACAAATAAAAACTAGGCATGAGAAATCCTACAGCCAGTAAGCAGCAGAACAAAATTCCAAGCAAGCCTGCTTTCACTCTGAAGTCCTTGTTACCTTCAACAACACTGGACCCCTTGACATGGGTGTATGATTAGTTTATGAGCACAGAGGCATTCGCTGGTCTAATTTCTGGAAATAGGTAATTCAGGAGAATTGGATGCATACAAATTCTAATATCCAGGGCTAGAAATATGTTGCTTATTGCTAATAATGGAAAAGACTATAGATTACAAGAGTTGATTTGATATTGGAATAGATCCAAACCACTTAACAGAACCTTGGAATTTTTGAAATATATATTATGGTTTTCATCTAACTAAATTTCAATAATAATCAATATGGAATAAAGAATAAATTATATAATATATGTTAAACATATTAAAATACTTTTGCTTATATTAAAAATATGCTATTGGCCTTATACCTTCTAAGTACTATGCTAACTAGATTATTGAGATTCCAAGGTGATTTCTGCATTTTGCATCTAGAAAAAGATAATAGGAAAATCTCAGATTCTTACATTACGCAATGGTAATTTCCTGACCAGATCACAGTAATAAAATATACATGAAAATATTTTTAAGTCTTATGTAACTTCTCTGTTTTCCTTTTTTTTTTTTTTTTTAGCAAATTTCAACCAATTACAACATGAAGTCTGCATTTAGAGTCTTAAAATGGACAGAAAAGTGTTGGTTGAAAGAAAACTTTATAATCTTCCTCCATATTTTAATAGATTTTAATGGATTGATGGCATTTTTGACTGATAAACTGTGTTTTTTCACATGAAAATTTAATACAATAGACTAATAAAATCAAACAGTTTTTAAGCTTTTTGGACTCTTTTCTTGGAAACTAGTGGACACCAGACTGTCAAGTGTTCTGTGCTTTGTCATATATTAAAGCTCCAAATCTCAATGCCTATGAGTTCTGCAGCCTCCAGGAGCTTGTTTTCAATTACCATTTTATATTATTCTTATTATGTTGAAAGTGAATTAAGCAAATGCATCCATGAGTGACTGCATAAAAATCATAAATATTGCAAACCTCTTTGACTCTTTGGCTCTGTGGGTATCTCATTAAATTTAGAGTGGAAGGAATCTTGATGTTGTATCATCAAAACAGGGTGCACTTGCCCAGGACTGCCTTCTCTATTGGACTGTTCCACACAATCTCTTCTTATAGGGACATGAAAGAAACTTCGTGTCACTTGTCATTTGACAGTTCACCAGAAATGCACTATTCAAAAACTTATTGCCAAAGTAGAATTTAACATTGCTTTCAAATCCCGGAACCCTGAGGAAGACTATCGCAGAAATTGTCATACTCAACATTTTTTTGCCCCATCTATTCACGTGTATATACCTACCATCCAAAGCATCTCTCATAATACAATGGAGAGGTGACAACATGCTAGCAGCCCTCGCTCTGGGCGCCTCCTCGGCCTCGGTGTCCACTCTGGCGGCACTTGAGGAGCACTTCAGCCCGCCATGGCACTGTGGGAGTCCCTCTCTGGGTTGGCCAAGGCCGGAGCCCGCACCCTCCGCTTGAGGGGAGGTGTGGAGGGAGAGGCACCGGCGGGAACCAGGGCAGTGTGTGGTGATCACGGGCCAGCGTGAGTTCTGGGTGGGCGTGGGCTCGGCGGGCCCTGCACTCAGAGCGGCCGGCTCTGCCGGCCCCAATCAGTGAGGGGCTTAGTACCCGGGCCAGCAGCTGCAGAGGGTGTGCCGGATCTCCCAGCAGTGCCCGTCTGCCGGCCCTGTGCTCGAAAGCTCGCTGGGCCTCAGCTGCGTCCCCGCGGGGCAGGGCTTGGGACCTGCAGCCCGCCATGCCCCAGCCTCCCCGCCCCTGCCATGGGCTCCTGCGCAGCCTGAGCCTCCCCGACCACCAGACCACCACCGCCCCCTACCACCCCCCTGCCTGCGGCTGGTCCCATTGACCGCCCAAAGGCTGAGGGGTGTGGGCGGGCGCACTGCATGGGACTGGCGGTCAGCTCCACCTGCAGCCCTGGTGTGAGATCCACTAGGTGAAGCCAGCTGGGCTCCTGAGTCTAGTAGGGACTTGGAGAACCTTTATGTCTAGCTAAGGGATTGTAAATACACCAATCAGCACCCTGTGTCTAGCTCAAGGCTTGTAAATACACCCATCAGTACTCTGTATCTAACTCAAGGTTTGTAAATACACCAATCAATGCTCTGTATCTAGCTAACCTAGTGGCTACTTGGAGAACTTTTCTGTCTAGCAGGCTGGGTCTAGCCAAAGAATTGTAAACACACCAATCAGCACTGTCTAGCTCAGGGTTTGTAAATGCACCAATCAGCACTCTGCTAAAATTGACCAATCAGCTCTCTGTAAAATGGACCAATCAGCAGGATGTGGGTGGGGTTAGATAAGGGAATAAAAGCAGGCTGCCCAACCCTGCGGTGGCAGCCCACTTATTTTCTAGATGGCAGTTTTTTAGGCATTTAAGAATGCTTGAGAGTTTTTTTTAATGTTTCTGTTCTTTAGTTCTCTCAGTAATTCAATTTTGTAATAGTAATATAGCTATTTTTAGTTTGTCATCTTCTGTCTCTTGGTATAGGTATATGTATACACACACATATATAGGCATACACAAAGACATACATATTTTTCTATATATATATATACACATACATATATACATATAGATACATACACAAAGATAAACATTTTTCTAAATATCACTAATTTATTTTTATTTTATAAATTGAATCTTCAAGTCACACACTTATTCATATACTCATGCTTCAGAAGTTCAATTACAAAGGTATAAATATCCTGCTCTATTATATTTAAGATTTTTCTAGATAAACTAAATGGTCCATATCACAATTAAAGTAAAAGATGAGTCCATCATTAATAAAAAAAAAATATTTTGAGGTGGAAATAATTATATAGTCAAAATCACAATCTTTTTGTGAGAAATTGTTGTCAACCAGAAGAGGTTACTGTGTTTGTCCTTTGTAGACCTGGAGCTATAGTCCAGTCTGCTTGTCTACAAATAGAATCTCTCTAGCATTAATTTAAACAAAACAATCAATTAAACTTTTGCTGAAATGATTTTTCCTTCTCACAAGTTAGATAATTATGAGTTTGTTTATCTTACCATATCAAACGTGTGATGGAAGGTTGATTATGTAATTATTTCACAATGTAATCACATATCAAAACGTTGCATTATATACTATAATTAATACAATCTTTTTAGTCAATTATGTCTTAATAAAGCTGAGGAAAACTATGTTCTTCCTGTTATTTATGAAAACAATCTAATCCAAGTAACTCTGCTGCATCCTGAAAAATGTTTTAATATATTATCACTCATCCGGCAGATGATACTGAGTAAGATAACTTATAAAAATCTCTAGTCTTTCACACAAAAACACTTCAAATAGCAATTACTTCTGATCTTAAATATTCTGATCTTTGTTCATTTACCAGTGTCTGTCTCCTAAGCACCTTGGTATGTGAGATGAATGCAAATTGCAGTAGGGCTCACAGTCACTCTCTATTCTCCTTTGCAGTCTGGAGATGATCTGACATACACTGCTATTAGGCTATCTCTTGAACAGCAGGTCTGAATGATGTGACCTGTCAATCTTTCCAGCAAAGCTGACTGGAGGGTATGATGTGCTGATCTCAAAGAAGCAAAAGACTTTGTTTTGATCACTGAAAGGAGATCTGCAACTACCTTTATTTTAATCTTACCCCTGCACCTGCCAAATCCTGACATTAGATAATTATTGTTCAGCACAACAGAGTAAGAAAACATGATTTTGTCTCTTTGTATGTCTTATCAGAGACCCGGTAAAGTTGAAGGCTGTGATTCAGAAGAATATATTAACTTGCCAAATGTAATTCTAAACCAGTACTATTTTATTTCAGGACTTTAAACTTTGTTGAATATCGAGGACCCCCCCTTTATTTTCCACAATCGTGCTTCTTGATGGCATCATATTAGTGAAATCAGGAGTTGGTTTCCCAGCTCTTATTATTTTACCCCATGGCAGTAAAAGCTGTGTCTTGGCAATAGCACTAGAATGAGCATCTGGAGAACTGGATTTCTGTAATGACTCTGTCATTGCAGAGTTAACTGCTAGGTGACCTTGCTCAAGTCATTTCTCCTCTCTAGGCCTGCCTTTTCTCACGTATGAATGTTAATGGACAAGGAAACCAGTTTTGCATAAGAGGTTTTTAACTTATAACTGAGTGGAATTGCTCAAGGATCTTGTTAACTGTACAGGTTCCAAAGCAAACCCATGGGGACGCTGATTCAGTAACTGAAGTGAGGTAAGAAAATGAATGTTCTGAATGTGCTTCCAAAGTGATTCTGACACAGCGAGACTAAAGACAGGCATTTCAGAAACACTAAGGAGAAAGTCCTTGTGATCCCTTTTAGTACTAACATGAAATGCTTTCCTAAGGTAGCTCGTGGCTGGACATTAGCCTAGCATGCATTTGCATGCTTGCTGATGTGCAGGAACCATTCCTAGCCAGGATGTTGTAACAGAGGGAGAGCCTGAGCAATGGTGCATGAGCACACCCCCGCAGGTCACTCTCAGGCACAACCAAAGACAGAGCCCACTGCTTCCATAGGCTTTCTTGGATTTAGCTCCAATCTCTTGAAAATCTATGACACTCCCTGAGTCTGCCACACACTGGACACACTTTGTAGCCAAGTGGTATGACCTTCAGTTCACACAGGAGAAATTCGGATTTACAAAGTTCAAATAACTGGACAAAGATTAAACAGTTAATGTGAGGAAGAAGATTTGTAGCTATCTGAATCTTGTGTGACACAACTTTTCATTGGTTTATTGGATGGCTATAATGCACTGACATCAGAATTGGGCAAACTAATCAAATGTGGCTAGATTCCCAGTTTCACTAATTCCTAGAATGATCAAAAGAGTTTCCTTATGGGAACTAAATCTACGATACTGCATCAGGGGATTCAATACCATAAACGGGTTTGGGTCAAATTCAACTGATGTAATTATGGAAATAAATCTTAGCACATTAATTTAGAGTCCCCTTCCCATCACCCATGTAAAATTTAGTACCAGTAAAACATCATCAGGTTGGAATCAATCTTTTTAGTCCCAAAGCAATTAAGAAATTGCCAGAATTTTTTGGAATAAACCATGCTGATTCTGTTTTAGGAAGCACCCTGGTCAGACATTTTAATTAACTTCAACTGTAGGTCAATAAGGCACTTGTAGGAAAGCCAACAATTAGGTTCTGAAAAATACTGATTTTCTTTTTCTGGAATAAACATTTCTAGTCCAAAGACTTAAAATATGACTACGTGGATGGGTTATAATGCCTCTGAACTATTTCTTCGGTGTGTTTGTTCAATTTTCTGATCAGTGTTAGATACTAGGTATTGAATATTGTTCCTCTAAAATACAGAGAAGAAACATTACTGGTGATCAGATTATAAGTCCCCAGTGACGTGTACATGTCACGCAGATATTATTCACAAATTTTTGACTGAATTTAAGGATACGCTTGTTACTGTAGGATTTTTTTAAACTTATTTGTTAGAATTTGTAAATATTTGCTTCAATCTTTATTTCCTGGCTCCCTACTCATATTTGGTTTGTTACAGTTTCCTAAATCCCTAATCTCAAACTATTATTGGCTCTTCCTCCACCCAGGCTCTGTTAACACAAGAGCATTTTCAGTTTCTGATCTCAGCCTGCTTTCACATGTTCTAATTCTATATAGGTGCTAAAAGAACTAACAAACTCTCTATTCAACAATATTTATAAGAACTATGAAATTGCCATATGTCTGAGTGACCCAGAGCAGATGGATTCTAACTTTAATGAACTGGTCCCCCATCAATGATTTTTACAAAAGGTAGCCCCACCCGTCGCAACCCTCACCCAAGTCATCATCAGAGAAGTCTGCACAAGCCTTGGCAGTCATAAATTGTCTATGTCCATATTGATACTACTTATGATTTTTTATTTCTATTTTACCAAAATTTTTATCCTTATTTTGGTGTGTTTTCATCAGCCATGGCCCCACCGTCCCTATTGACTTCTGGCTGACTGCCCCATTGCTTCATAGATGTGATTTCCTGAGAAAATTAATGCAGATTGCTGTCATCCTAGTGTGTGTCTTAAGTTGTACTCAAGGAATTTGAGTTTTATCTGCAACATAAGTTCTGCAAAATGATCTTGTTTATTGAATGGATGGAATATAAATAGAGTAAAATAAACTTAGGTTTATTACTATTTTCATCTGCCAAAGTGCATTATCCTTTAAAACAGATAATGTTGTTTGTCAGTGTCTTTAAGGCTAATTAACATTTTTCATTTGTTTTGCTAACCAAATGGGACATAGAAAAGGAAAAGTTCTATTAAGAATGCATTTTTGGAGGGGCAGAGCAAGATGGCCGAATAGGAACAGCTCCAGTCTCCATCTCCCAGCACGAGCGACACAGAAGACCAGTGATTTCTGCATTTTCAACTGAGGTACTGACCAGCCAGAGCTGAAGCAGGGCGAGGCATCGCCTCACCTGGGAAGCGCAAGGGGGAAGGGAATCCCTTTTGCTAGCCAGGGGAACTGAGACACACAACACCTGGAAAATCGGGTAACTCCCACCCCAATACTGCACTGTAAGCACACCGGCACACCAGGAGAATATATCCCATACCTGGCGTGGAGGGTCCCACGCCCACGGAGCCTCCCTCCTTGCTATCACAGCAGTCTGCGGCAATCTAACCGCAAGGCAGCAGTGAGGCTGGGGGAGGGGCGCCCGCCATAACTGAGGCTTAAGTAGGTAAACAAAGCCGCTGGGAAGCTCGAACTGGGTGGAGCTCAGCAGCTCAAGGAAACCTGCCTGTCTCTGTAGACTCCGCCTCTGGGGACAAGGCACAGCTAAAAAATAACAGGGGAAGCAGCAGAGGCCTGTGCAGATGCGAACGACTCTGTCTGACAGCTTTGAAGAGAGCAGTGGATCTCCCAACAAGGAGGTTGAGATCTGAGAAGGGGCAGGCTGCCTGCTCAAGTGGGTCCCTGACCCCTGAGTAGCCTAACTGGGAGACATCCCCCACTAGGGGCAGTCTGACACCCCACACCTCACAGGGTGGAGTACACCCCTGAGAGGAAGCTTCCAAAGCAAGAATCAGACAGGTGCACTCGCTGTTCAGCAATATTCTATCTTCTGCAACCCCTGCTGCTGATACCCAGACAAACAGGGTCTGGAGTGGACCTCAAGCAATCTCCAACAGACCTATAGCTGAGGGTCCTGACTGTCAGAAGGAAAACTATCAAACAGGAAGGACACCTATACCAAAACCCCATCAGTACGTCACCATCATCAAAGACCAGAGACAGATAAAACCACAAAGATGGGGAAAAAGCAGGGCAGAAAAGCTGGAAATTCAAAAAATAAGAGCACATCTCCCCCTGCAAAGGAGCACAGCCCATCGCCAGCAACGGATCAACGTTGGTCAGAGAATGACTTTGACGAGATGAGAGAAGAAGGCTTCAGTCCATCAAACCTCTCAGAGCTAAAGGAGGAATTACATACCCAGTGCAAAGAAACTAAAAATCTTGAAAAAAGAGTGGAAGAATTGACAACTAGACTAATGCAGAGAAGGTCATAAACAAAATGACAGAGATGAAAACCATGACACGAGAAATACGTGACAAATGCACAAGCTTCAGTAACCGACTCGATCAACTGGAAGAAAGAGTATCAGCGAATGAGGATCAAATGAATGAAATGAAGTGAGAAGAGAAACCAAAAGAAAAAGGAAGAAAAAGAAATGAACAAAGCCTGCAAGAAGTATGGGATTATGTAAAAAGACCAAATCTACGTCTGATTGGGGTGCCTGAAAGTGAGGGGGACAATGGAACCAAATTGGAAAACACTCTTCAGGATATCATCCAGGAGAACTTCCCCAACCTAGCAGGGCAGGCCAACATTCAAATTCAGGAAATACAGAGAATGCCACAAAGATACTCCTCCAGAAGAGCAACTCCAAGACACATAATTGCCAGATTCACCAAAGTTGAAATGAAAGAAAAAATCTTAAGGGCAGCCAGAGAGAAAGGTCGGGTTACCCACAAAGGGAAGCCCATCAGACTGACAGCAGATCTCTCGGCAGAAACTCTACAAGCCAGAAGAGAGTGGGGGCCAATATTCAATGTTCTTAAAGAATTTTAAACCCAGAATTTCATATCCAGCCAAACTAAGTTTCATAAGTGAAGGAGAAATAAAATTCTTTACAGATAAGCAAATGCTTAGAGATTTTGTCACCACCAGGCCTGCCTTACAAGAGACCCTGAAGGAAGCCCTAAACATGGAAAGGAACAACCGGTACCAGCCACTGCAAAAATATGCCAAAATGTAAAGACCATCGAGGCTAGGAAGAAACTGCATCAACTAACTAGCAAAATAACCAGTTAATATCATAATGGCAGGATCAAGTTCACACATAACAATATTAACCTTAAATGTCAATGGACTAAATGCTCCAATTAAAAGACACAGACTGGCAAACTGGATAAAGAGTCAAGACCCATCAGTCTGCTGTCTTCAGGAGACCCATCTCACATGCAGAGACATACATAGGCTCAAAATAAAAGGATGGAGGAAGATCTACCAAGCAAATGGAGAATAAAAAAAAAAGCAGGGGTTGCAATCCTAGTCTCTGATAAAACAGACTTTAAACCATCAAAGATCAAAAGAGACAAAGAAGGCCATTACATAATGGTAAAGGGATCAATCCAACAGGAAGAGCTAACTATCCTAAATATATATGCACCTAATACAGGAGCACCCAGATTCATAAAGCAAGTCCTTAGAGACTTACAAAGAGACTTAGACTCCCATACAATAATAATGGGAGACTTCAACACTCCACTGTCAACATTAGACAGATCAACGAGACAGAAAGTTAACAAGGATATCCAGGAATTGAACTCATCTCTGCACCAAGCGGACCTAATAGACATCTATAGAACTCTCCACCCCAAGTCAACAGAATATACATTCTTCTCAGCACCACATTGCACTTATTCCAAAATTGACCACATAATTGGAAGTAAAGCACTCCTCAGCAAATGTACAAGAACAGAAATTATAACAAACTGTCTCTCAGACCACAGTGCAATCAAACTAGAACTCAGGACTAAGAAACTCAATCAAAACCGCTCAACTACATGGAAACTGAACAACCTGCTCCTGAATGACTACTGGGTACATAACGAAATGAAAGCAGAAATAAAGATGTTCTTTGAAACCAATGAGAACAAAGATACAACATACCAGAATCTCTGGGACACATTTAAAGCAGTGTGTAGAGGGAAATTTATAGCACTAAATGCCCACAAGAGAAAGCAGGAAAGATCTAAAATTGACACTCTAACATCACAATTCAAAGAACTAGAGAGGCAAGAGCAAACACATTCAAAAGCTAGCAGAAGGCAAGAAATAACTAAGATCAGAGCAGAACTGAAGGAGATAGAGACACAAAAAACCCTCCAAAAAATCAATGAATCCACGAGTTGGTTTTTTGAAAAGATCAACAAAATTGACAGACCGCTAGCAAGACTAATAAAGAAGAAAAGAGAGAGGAATCAAATAGACGCAATAAAAAATGATAAAGGGGATATCACCACCGACCCCACAGAAATACAAACTACCATCAGAGAATACTATAAACACCTCTACGCAAATCAACTAGAAAATCTAGAAGAAATGGATAATTTCCTGGACACTTACACTCTCCCAAGACTAAACCAGGAAGAAGTTGAATCCCTGAATACACCAATAGCAGGCTCTGAAATTGGGGCAACAATTAATAGCCTACCCACCAAAAAAAGCCCAGGACCAGATGGATTCACAGCTGAATTCTACCAGAGGTACAAGGAGGAGCTGGTACCATTCCTTCTGAAACTATTCCAATCAATAGAAAAAGAGGGAATCCTCCCTAACTCATTTTATGAGGCCAACATCATCCTGATACCAAAGCCTGGCAGAGACACAACAAAAAAAGAGAATTTTAGACCAATCTCCCTGATGAACATCGATGCAAAAATTCTCAATAAAATACTGGCAAACCGGATTCAGCAGCACATCAAAAAGCTTATCCACCATGATCAAGTGGGTTTCATCCCTGGGATGCAAGGCTGGTTCAACATTCGCAAATCAATAAACGTAATCCAGCATATCAACAGAACCAAAGACAAGAACCACATGATTATCTCAATAGATGCAGAAAAGGCTTTTGACAAAATTCAACAGCCCTTCATGCTAAAAACACTCAATAAATTCGGTATTGATGGAACGTACCTCAAAATAATAAGAGCTATTTACGACAAACCCACAGCTAATATCATACTGAATGGGCAAAAACTGGAAAAATTCCCTTTGAAAACTGGCACAAGACAGGGATGCCCTCTCTCACCACTCCTATTCAACATAGTGTTGGAAGTTCTGGCTAGGGCAATCGGGCAAGAGAAAGAAATCAAGGGTATTCAGTTAGGAAAGAAGAAGTCAAATTGTCCCTGTTTGCAGATGACATGATTGTATACTTAGAAAACCCCATCGTCTCAGCCCAAAACCTTCTTAAGCTGATAAGCAACTTCAGCAAAGTCTCAGGATACAAAATTAATGTGCAAAAATCACAAGCATTCTTATACACCAGTAACAGACAAGCAGAGAGCCAAATCAGGAATGAACTTCCATTCACAATTGCTTCAAAGAGAATAAAATACCTAGGAATCCAACTTACAAGGGATGTAAAGGACCTCTTCAAGGAGAACTACAAACCACTGCTCAGTGAAATCAAAGAGGACACAAACAAATGGAAGAACATACCATGCTCATGGATAGGCAGAATCAATATTGTGAAAATGGCCATACTGCCCAAGGTAATTTATAGATTCAATGCCATCCCCATCAAGCTACCAATGAGTTTCTTCACCGAATTGGAAAAAACTGCTTTAAAGTTCATATGGAACCAAAAAAGAGCCCGCATTGCCAAGACAATCCTAAGTCAAAAGGACAAAGCTGGAGGCGTCACGCTACCTGACTTCAAACTATACTACAAAACAGCATGGTACTGGTACCAAAACAGAGATACAGACCAATGGAACAGAACAGAGTCCTCAGAAATAATACCACACATCTACAGCTATCTGATCTTTAACAAACCTGAGAGAAACAAGAAATGGGGAAAGGATTCCCTATTTAATAAATGGTGCTGGGAAAATTCGCTAGCCATAAGCAGAAAGCTGAAACTGGATCCTTTCCTTACTCCTTATACGAAGATTAATTCAAGATGGATTAGAGACTTAAATGTTAGACCTATTACCATAAAAACCCTAGAAGAAAATCTAGGTAGTACCATTCAGGACATAGGCATGGGCAAGGACTTCATGTCTAAAACACCAAAAGCAACGGCAGCAAAACCCAAAATTGACAAATGGGATCTAATTAAACTAAAGAGCTTCTGCACAGCAAAAGAAACTACCATCAGAGTGAACAGGCAACCTACAGAATGGGAGAAAATTTTTGCAATCTACTCATCTGACAAAGGGCTAATTTCCAGAATCTACAAAGAACTCAAACAAATATACAAGAAAAAAACAACCCCATCAAAAAGTGGGGAAAGGATATGAACAGACATTTCTCAAAAGAAGACATTCATACAGCCAACAGACACATGAAAAAATGCTCATCATCACTCGCCATCAGAGAAATGCAAATCAAAACCACAATGAGATACCATCTCACACCAGTTAGAATGGCAATCATTAAAAAATCAGGAAACAACAGGTGTTGGAGAGGAAGTGGAGAAATAGGAACACTTTTACACTGTTGGTGGGATTGTAAACTAGTTCAACCATTATGGAAAACAGTATGGCGATTCCTCAAGGATCTAGAACTAGATGTACCATAAGACCCAGCCATCCCACTACTGGGTATATATACCCAAAGGATTATAAATTATTCTACTACAAAGACACATGCACACGTATGTTTATTGCGGCACTATTCACAATAGCAAAGACTTGGAATCAACCCAAATGTCCATCAGTGACAGACTGGATTAAGAAAATGTGGCACATATACACCATGGAATACTATGCAGCCATAAAAAAGGATGAGTTTGCGTCCTTTGTAGGGTCATGGATGCAGCTGGAAACCATCATTCTTAGCAAATTATCACAAGAAGAGAAAACCAAACACCACATGTTCTCACTCATAGGTGGGAACTGAACAGTGAATTCACTTGGACTCGGGAAGGGGAACATCACACACTGGGGCCTATCATGGGGAGGGGGGAGGGGGGAGGGATTGCACTGGGGAGTTATACCTGATATAAATGATGAATTGATGGGTGCTGACGAGTTGATGGGTGCAGCACACCAACATGGCACAGGTATACATATGTAACAAACCTGCACGTTATGCACATGTACCCTAGAACTTAAAGTATAATAAAAAAAAAAAAGAATGCATTTTTGTTCAGAGTAGATGCATCCTACAGATAAAGTGTTTTTATATGATTATTCTGAATCTTAAAGAAAAAACAGATGTGATTAATAGGGTATTTTGCTTGATTATAAGTAATCTACATGTTATACTATATAGACTATTAAAGACCCAGTAAGTCCTAGCTCTAGTTAATTAGTTTTGGGAATATATGATTTAGCCATGAAACTATGGCTATTTAGCCATGAAAACTATGTCATCAGAATGACACTCATTCTGAATGAAAAACAAAACACATAATTGGTTTCACTTTTGTGACTGTGATTAGAGGCCCATTGATCTAGTTGATACTTTTGATTCCACTGTTCAATGTATTAAAATAGTGATTCTTTTGGCTCCTATAATAATGCAGCAAACCTAGTGACATTTAAAATAAAGCAAAAAAAAAAGTGTTGTTTATCTAGTGATCTTCCCACTCTAGCAATGAAAATCTTAGCAATCATTTCCAATTGGTACTCACTTTGTTCACTTTAATATATCTGAAAGAGTCTTTAACTTGGGAATTTAAAAAATACGAAGAATAATTGAAAATGTTTGGAATCATACTGTGCATTAATAAATATAACTTTACATAAACTATATATTTTATCAATTTTGCTTGTAAAATTATATACTAGGTAAAAAATGTGGAAGTGTTTCTAATATAGACTAGATATAAAACCGTAGCACAGAACCTTTTATTTTCTAAATATGTTGTAAGGAAGTGTTGCATTCCTAGAAGACAGGAGCTGAGAGACTTGCTGGTCTTTAAAGGTGCAGCCTGGACTCACTTCCACTTTGCTTATGTATGCTGGTGAATTTTGTGAGTCAAGGTGATCAATGACATTCAGAAGAATCTGATTCTTTACAAATACTTAAAGTTTATTCTTTTAAGAAAGTACGCAAGAACAGAAAACCAAACACCACATGTTCTCACTCATAGGTGGGAACTGAACAATGAGATCACTTGGACACAGGAAGGGGAACATCACACACCTGGGCCTGTTGTGGGGTCGGGGGAGGGGGGAGGGATAGCATTAGGAGATATATCTAATGTAAATGACGAGTTAATGGGTGCAGCACACCAACATGGCATATGTGTACATATGTAACAAACCTGCACGTTGTGCACATGTACCCTAGAACATAAAGTATAATTAAAAAAAAGAAAAAAAGAAAGAAAAAAGAAAGTATGTATCAGGTATTATTAAATTCTAATATCCCTAGTTTTCATTAATAGTGAAGTAGTAGTTATATACAGGTTTAGTGACCCTTATTTGAAATGCTTGAAACTAGAGGCATTTTGGATTTTGGATTTTTGTGTGTGTGCATTTTGAATATTTGCCTATACATAATGAGATATCTTGAGGACAGAACCAAAGTCTAAACACTAACATTAGTATGTTTCTTATGCTGCTTATATATACATTGCCTGAGAGTAATTTTATACAATATTTTAAATAATTTTTTGTGTGATACAAAGTTTTGACTGCATTTTGGCTGACACCCATCACCTAAAGCCAGGTGTGGAATTTTCCATTTGTGGCATCATCCAAGGGCTCAAAAAGTTTCAGATTTTGGAGCATTCCAGACTTTGGATTTTCAGATTAGGGATGCTCAATATGTATCATATTTACGCCTTATGATCTCTGCTTTACCATGTTGAGTTCCTCTGACTTCACAACAGGAAGAAATAATGCATTTTTTCACTTGTAAACAGGAAGACCAGTTTACACAAGAATACGGCAATTAAAATAATTGTATTAATGTAAAATATTATAATGTAGTAAATGGTACAATTACATTTTGTAATACAAATGGCATATGGAAAACGTATCTATTGAGACATACACTTAGATTTTCATTCTAAATATGCTATATATGACAACATACAGTAAATTTACACTTTATATTAGTCTGAATTGTAATGACTGGTAAATCCATAAAAATTAATTATAATTAATTTTTGTATACCTAAGATTAATTTTATGCTTGTGTTTTATTAGCATTTCCTAATATATAACGTATAATGTAGATTTATGTATCTTTAGTCTTTTAAAAATAACATTGTGATAGGTAGAGAAAAATACTGTTCTATGTGATATGTGTTAATGGGTTTTATTTCAACTTGAAAATAAGTATGTGTGTGTGTGTCTGTGTGTGTATGTGTGTGTGTGTCATGAAGCAGCATAGCCTACTGAGAGAGAACCCTAAACTGAAAGTCATTAGCCTTAGTTTATTATCCCAGCTCTGCTCCTAACTGGCTGCTTTATCTTGGCCAGATCAATCACATTTTAATGTTTTAGGGTTTTTTTTTGTCTATTAAATCATCTCTAATATTATAGTTGCCTGTGGTGTCACTGTATTGTTTAAGTGAATCTGTAGTATCTAAGGTCAAGAGTATTACTGGGAATGTTTAAACATTTGCTTCTCAAGGCATAAATTTGTTGCAATTTTTTCTATAAAATAAACTCTATCTGAAATAATATAAAGGTTGTTTTATTGTTCTCTTTATTCTTCTTTCAATGTCTGTGCACAAGAGCAGTTAGAGTACATTTCAAATTTGGTCAATTCAGTCCAGTGGTTTCAAGTTTTGCCAAAATATTGACTCAAACAAAACATCTGCAAAGGTGTGGGAGTGAGCAATGAATCTAAGAATGGAACTTTGGAATATTTAAAAAAAAAAAAAATTCACCCATTGAAAACACACTGACAGCAGCACCTCACCACACAGTCAGCGAACACTGAAGTAGGCCAGGAAATGAAAAGCCCAAGACATCTGTGTGCAGGACAACAGAAACCAAAATGGAGAGGCTGTTTTGGATTCAAGAAGGCTGAGAATGGTTACAAATGTGTTCTCAGCTTATGAACAATTAGGCAAAAGCAAAATGCAGAGAAACTATAGCCATTATCCAGGAGCAAAGAACTGGGTACTGGTTTAGATCTGAGAAAAGATTCTGTCTTACATCAGGCCAGTTACAATCCAAGCCTGGCTTCAGTAAAATGCTTTTTGCTTCCATTGTTGTAGAAGTTTGTCTGACACAAGATAGTGTCTGACACAAGATGTGAGATGGTATCTCATTGTGGCTTTGCTTTGCATTTCTCTGATGATTAGTGATGATGAACATTTTTGCATATGTTTGTTGGACACTTGCATATCTTCTTTTGAGAAGTGTCTGTTCATGTCTTTTGCCCGCTTTTTAATGGGGTTGTTTTTTGCTTATTGAGTTGCTTAAGTTTCTCATAGATTCTGGATATTAGATCTTTGTCAGTTTCATAGTTTGCAAATATCTTCTCCCATTCTGCAGGTTGTCTGTTTACTCTGTTGAATTTGCAATTCCTTTTTTTTTTTTTTTTTTTTTTTTTTTTTTGAGACAGTCTTGCTCTGTTGCTCAGCCCAGGCTGGAGTGTAATGGCATGATCTCAGCTCACTACAAACTCCACCTCCTGGGTTCAAATAATTCTTGTGCCTCAGACTCCCAAGTAGCAAGGAGTACAGGCCTATGAGCCAACATGCCTGGCTAATTTTTTTGTATTTTTAGTAGTGATGGGGTTTCACCATGTTGGCCAGGCTAGTCTTGAACTCCTGGCTTCAAGTGATCCACCCACCTCAAACTCCCAAAGTACTGGGATTGCAGGTGTGAGTCACCGTACACCAACTGCAATTACTTTTGAGAACTTAGCCCTAAATTCTTTGCCAAGACTGATGTCGAGAAGGGTATTTCCTGGGTTTTCATTATCCTTGTATTAAATGAACAGTATCGCAAGGTTTAAATAACCTAAAGTCCACAGAAGTGTAATGTTATTACTTCTATCTTTCTCAACAATAAAATAAGTTCTCACAGGTTCTTGGAAACTGTGACTTTAAGCAAAGTGATGTATAATGAAACCAATTTTACCGTAGGCTAATTGTTATAAACAGGAGCTAAGTTCCTATGGCATATTTCTGGTCACAAAAAGCATCACCAAACTTCGAAACAAAGACGCAAACACTTTTAATATTAAATATTGGCATTGAAATAAATGCGAGCTATATCTACATTTAAGAAAAATTCATAAAAACAAGTAAGATAACTATTTGCCCAACTTTTGGTGAATCAGTGAGTGAAGTCAGTCAGTCATAATGGTGACGGGTTAAATCAAGGAATTAATGTGTGCAATACAAGGATTGTCAGGAACACCTCAGGCCACCACACAGTTCAAACACAAACAGAACAAATCGGATAGATTCACTGAGAACTTTCCTGAATGTATGGTTTATTGTCATGTGTATATATAATGATTGTATGTTTACAGTTTTTTTCTTTTTAATTTTACAGTAATTTTTTTTTTTTTTTTTTGAGACAGAGTCTTTGTTCTGTCACACAAGCTGGAGTGCAGCAGCGCAATCTTAGCTCACTGCAGCCTCAACCTCAGGGCTCAAGTACTCCTCCCACTTCAGCCTCCTGAGCAGCTTGGAATACAGGCATGCACTACCACACCTGGCTATTTTTTTCTTTTTTTTTGAGACAGGGTCTTGCTATGTTGCCCAGTTTGGTCTTGAATTCTTGGCCTCAAGTGATCCTCCTGTCTCAGCCTCTCAAAGTGCTAGAATTACAAGCCTGAGCTGCCACACACATCACATTAATCTATTTCCTAACCTTCTTATTCCAGTTCAGGTTCACAGGTGTGGGAGTCTCTCCCAGCAGCTCAGGGTGATAGGCAGGAACCTGCTCTGGACAGGTTGCAATTCCCTGCAGGGCCACCCCACAAACACCCCCACTCAGACTGGGTCACTCAGACTGGACCATGCAAATATACTAAAGACCCTAACAGCATGTCTTTGGGATATGGGAAGAAGCAGAGTATCTGGAGAAAACCCAGGCTGACCTGAGAGAACACGCAAATGCCACACAGACAGTGACCCTCAGACAAGAGTCAAATTTTTTTTCATCAAAAAGATATTGAATAATAATAATTTAAAAATGTTATCTGAGGACCTGCTGTACAGGCATGACAAAAAAAAAAGATAAGCCAAAGTATGAAATATAATAACCATAGTAACATAAATTGAGTGCTTATACAATAAAATGTCAAAAGTAACAATAGCAATAATAGTGATGAACCTCTATTGAGTGCTTTACCCATTGTCAGGTAATGCGTTAAGGGCTGGCTATGCAAACAACACACCTGCCATATTATCTGAACATATGTTCATCTCCAGAAAATCTTGGAGCCCAGACCAGCCACAAAGGCTCACGCCTGTAAACCCAGCACTTTGGGAGGCCGAGGGGTCCTAGGCCTCCTGGAGATCAGGAGTTCAAGACCAGCCTGGCCAACATGGTGAAACCCCATCTCTACTAAAAATATGAAAATTAGCCAGGCATGGTGGTGGGTGCCTGTAATCCCAGCTACTCAGGAGGCTGAGGCAGGAGAATGACTTGAACCCAGGAGGTGGAGGTTGCAGTGAGCAGAGATCACATACTCCAGCCTGGACAATGGAGAGAGACTGGGAAGAGAAGCGAAGGGGAGGGGAGGGGAGGGGAAGGGATCATGGAGCCCAAATCATGCAGTAGAGACTAGGATGCCTGAAGCACTGGATGGGAACTGCTTTCTAGAGATATATATGCAGGAGGTCAGCTTGTGTTCTGAGCAGCCAAGCTGCAGGGGTTCAGTCTCAATCAAGCTCACCCTTATCTTTCAGTGTTTAAAATGCATTTTCTCATTAAATCTCAAAATCCTAACGAGATAGGTACTATTATTATACTTAATTTCACATATGCAGAAACAGATGCTTACGGCATTGAAATAGCTTTGTAATGTATCACAGACACTCAAATACAAATTTGAATCTTGAACCCAGTTGTCTTATACCATAGTTTATGCTTTCATCTTCTTAGATTAATCACAATTTTGATAGAGACTATATTTCTCTCTTGACAAATACTCAGGAAACAAAAGTGTATGAAACATTTATAATTGGTTTCATTTGCTAGAGATTTTGTTTCCGTAAATGTCACCCAATTTTATTCTCTCCCACCTTTTCCATTATAATATAGCTAGATAATAATAGTTATAACTACAAATATACAAATATGTAGATATAGCTTCTATATGCCTACAGCATATAAAATACAGTTGTCTCTGGAAGAAATGCATAAACATTAATTTAGTAATATGCCTTCCCTATTCTAAAATCATCTTTTCTAGAGTAAGAAGAGCTCCAGGCATAAGAGATTACAAAAGGATTTTCTGCTAGTTTTTAATTTTTATTTTTTAGGTACATCGTAGTATACTACATATGAAGGACATGAGATATTTGGATACAGGCATACAATGTGTAAAAATCCCATCAGGGTAAATGGGGTATCCGTCACCTAAAGATTTATCTTTTCATAATCCTTTCAGATTATGCTCTTTTCATTATTTTAAAATGTGCAATAAATTATGGTTGACTATAGTCATCTATCGAGTTATCAAATACTAGATCTTATTTATTCTTTCTAACAATATTTTTGTACCCATTAACCATCCTCACTCCTCCCAGCTCCCCACTACATTCCCAGCCTCTGATAATCATCATTGTTTTCATTTTTTTGGCTCCCAGAAATAAGTGTTCTTACTACCTCGATTGCCTTAGCATTCTCCGAGATTTTTAATAGTACTCTTGAGACATTTTTTCTCAGTGCATATTAACCATACCATTGTTTGTAAGACAAACATTTTCTTTCAGGTGAGTTTCTCATCACAGATATTCATTCTCTCTCTCTCTCTCATATCTTTTGATAAAAATTGTGAAGGATGTTAATGGTAGGATGAAAAGGGTCAAAATGTATTAGAAAGAAACACCTACTTTCTACCCAAAAAGTCTTCAGGAAGAAAACCTCTCCTGGCTGAGGTCTAAAGATTTTTTCATATGAAAAACTCCTTCGGTTGATTAATTCACCATTTTGGTGCTGTCTTCTTATTGCTGCATGCACCCAATGCTGGAGCTGTGGTTATTAAATACCCAGAGTAAAATTTTAATCTTATTCAATTAGGTTTGCATTGTTTTGTCATGATTTCAGAAAGGGATTTTTTCACCAATTCCAGGCTGTAGTTTCCATACATGTCATCTTAATTGACATCGAAAGAAAATTGACAGTTTGATGCATGCAGCAAACCACGATGACACATGTATACCTATGGAATAAAATTGCACTTTGTGCACATGTGCCCCTGAACTTAAAATATAACAAAAAAGAGAAAAAGTCTCAATATTTTACTTAAAAAAAAAAAAAAAGATGGTACTGTTAAATTACAAGGCCATGTCAAGCCTGCTTCCATGACAAGAATAGGCAGAGTGTCTGTTACAGATTTTCTTTCTGCCTTTTTGGATTTTACTGACACACTTTTTCAGCAACACAGTTAGCAAAGATTATTTTAACTATCCAAGGAAAAATAGTGGATAGCTCTAGCTCTTCCCATTCCTCAGCTTGTGAGATAGAGAAACACAGCTGGCTACTTCTACCCATTTGTATTATGTTTCGGATACAAGGGCACCTACACAGACTATCCCCATCACCCAGCCTCTCCTGAGAGAAAACAACTACTTTCCGTGTTGTTTTCTGTCACTGTCTTAAGTTTCTAGGACTGTTGACAAATCATCATGAGCTCATTTTGTCACAAACACCCGACCTTTCCTCAATGTAACCATTCCAGAGCACACCCGTCTCCTAGGCTGAGAACATGTCTGCTCCACTAGCCTAGCTCACTTATGTCATTACTCATAGATCATACATGTCATCGGGGTCAGAAGTTCTTCCACTTTTGAGGTGGAGAAACTGCATGACAGCTACCCAGAGAAATCTGAGCCAGGAGACCTATCAAATGATAGTGCTGTAGGACCAGAACTGAGTTTCTTTGCACATTTGATATACCACGATAAATCTTAATCTATTTCCTTGGAGTTGATTTCTTGGGAATGTGTATTTTAAACTTAAAAGTATTCACTGTCACTAGGAGATAGTCAATTACACACACATATTTTGTTCCATGTATTTAAATTTATTGTAAATGACTTGCATTCTTTTTTCACAGGGATATCATTCCTGTATAAAGTGACTCCGAATATTGCATTTGTTCCTATTAATGCTAAATCTCTGGAAAATACATCATCATTCAGCTGAAATCAGATTTCTGACAATGTCTTTCCCATTTTGCCTGTCACTATGAGTTAGCTGGGTAATTCCAAATCATTCCTTATCTATTAGTTCAGATTTTCCTTCCTTCTTATCAGTCTTGTCAGAGGAACAAGAGTCTTCTGCATACATTTCTTTCCTGTTTTACCTGATGGCAACTTATACTTCATTTCTGAATCCTGTCAGTTTTCAATGTGTCCTTTTATGTCAATAGTGGAATTATATATCACCCAGAACAATAAATTTACATTTCTTCAAGTTTTTCTGTTTTGTTCAATAAGATTACCCCATGTTTCCCACTGAAAAGACACTTCACAGGCATAGCACTGCTATTTATCATGTAAAATGTTTGATAGTACAATGCTCTTGATGTTTTCAATGGTTGTAGCCTGTGATTATACAATCGACATTTCACTACTTCGATATTTCAAATTTACAGACTTCTTTCCTGAATGTTTTACATTTGTATACCGGTTGCATTTCTCAGAAAACATTCACTTGCATTATTTTATTTGTTCACCACAATACCCAATGAGTTAGGCAGACAGAGCAGATGGCGTGGGAATCACTCTTTACAGATGTGGAAGCTCTGACTTGTGGAGGTTACGAGTGACAAAGTCATTCAGCAAACAAAAACACAAAAGTAAATTATATTATTTTTTAATATAGTAGTAAAATGATTTTGCTAATTATCATACTCCCTACATATCAGGTCTACTGATGGCAAAAGAATGTGTCTTTAGTGTTATCAGGAAAGGATGTATTACTGATGAATGAGGGTTTTGGAAATAAAAAAGAATTCCTAGCTATAAGTAAACGTGAAAGAAGATTTACAATTTCGATAGAAATAAACAATGGCATGCCTTGAATTTCATTTTTTAGAATCAACCATTATCATTCTATCTACATTCATGCATTTTTTCAACAAATAGTTTTTCATCACCTACCATGTGCCCAGATTTTGATGACATATGGGTGAGCAACACCAAGACCCAAGATGCGAGACCTTATAGAAGACAGATCACAAAAATAAAGCATACAATATTTTAGCAAATGCAAAGTGAAAAAAAGGGGAGGAAAAAAGCAGAGAAAAAAAAAAAGAAGAGCGAGGTGGAGCTTAGGAAGATAAGGCAAGGTCCTTCTGAAAGGTGGCATGGGAAATAATTTAAACAAGGAGCAAGCAAGCCATATGATAGTCTCAGGAGTAGACTTTTAAGGCACACTTCTTTAACTTGAATACTTCCTACCTGCTTGGAACACTGCCATAGTGCTATCCTTTCCTAAATGTGTCAAAATAGCATAAGAAGAGGTAGAGATTACATTTTTGGGAAATGATGATCAGAGGAGGAGTTTGTTAACTAAATGTGTATTCTTTTGCATTGTTCCATTTACATTAACTGAGCATTTTGTATATAAAAATTGAGTAATATTACCACTGTTAATTCCTTGATTTTCACTATGTAGAAGACATATATCCCTGTTAATCCTCAGCAACCCACTTGAAGGTATCACTTTACAGATGATATAAATGTGGCTCAGAGAAGTTAGGTGGCTTGCTCTTGATAACTCACTGGGATGTCAGACTTCTATGATTATTGGACAGTTGTCTGGAGTTTTAAATGCTGATACTTGCACTTAGTTCAAAAATTCTTTGTTACGGGGTAGATTTGGAAACTAAGCACTTCTAGTGTAGAGGTAGTCACCACTTCTAAAGATATGGTTTTATTGGAGAGGAACTTATGCATTTATAAACATCCATAATGCATGTGAGAATTGTATTTTTTACATTAATAATTCATGATCTTTGGAAAAATGTTAACAAACATGTAAGAAAGAAATTTATAATTACTAAAAATTATCATGTTATCAGCCAAAAATAACTTCTATGAGAAACTAATGAAGTAACCTACATTTCCTCCAAGACTTTTTTGTACAAATATATACATATAAAGTAAATATATTTTTATAAAAATGAGTCTCCTTTATATACTCCATATTACTTTTATTGAGGCTGTGTCTTTAATAGAGCTCTTTATTATGTTTATTATACCATATTAATCTTGTAGTATTTAAATAACCAATGTCCTATTTCTAGACATCTAAGTCGTTTCCAACTTTTGTTTTATAATTAATATTGCTGTCTGTTTCCATATACAATATTCTTCACTTATCAAATTATTTACTTCCATTATATTTTTCCTGAGATTTCATTATGATTCATTCTTTTCTTCTGGTTACTTTCCATTATAAGAAACTTCCTCCCATCCCAATTATAGTAATGCTGAAAAGTTACATATTTTACCTAGGTGATGGACACGTTTTACTACTTTATTATTATTATTATTAGTGGTTGTTGTCATTGTCTTTCCTCTGTAAAGATATATTGGTTTGGCTGGGCGCGGTGGCTCGCACCTATAATCCCAGCACTTTCAGAAGCCGAGGCACGCAGATCATGAAGTCAGGAGTTCGAGAGCATTCTGGCTAACACGGTGAAACCCCATCTCTACTAAAAATACAAAAAATTAGCCAGGCGTGGTGGCATGGCCTGTAGTCCCAGCTACTTGGAGCCTGAGGCAGGAGAATCGCTTGAACCCAGGAGGTGGAGGTTGCAATGAGCCGAGAACAGACCACTGCACTCCAGCCTGGGCGACAGAGAGAGACTCTGTCTCAAAAAAAAAAAAAAAAGAAAGAAAGAAAAGAAAAGAAAAGAAAAAAACATTGACTTGTATAATATATTTCTGAATAATTTTTAAAGTCAAACTAACTTCTTCAAATTTCTAGCAAATATAATTGGCAAGTAAATGGAGATTATGTTCTTAAAATACAGCAAATATTCAGTTCTATTTCTTTCATCTCTCTCTCTCGTTCTACAGTGTCTTTCTTCATTTACTCTAAATTTTCTTCCCAATCCTACTTGCATTGATATTGACTTTACTTCCTCATCACCTTCCATATCTATTCATTGATCACCCAGTAGGTATCTGTGTCTTCTAAAGTGATTCAATCCAAAGTTCCCGGATATGTCTCATTTCTCTCCACTACAGCCAAGCCCCTGGTAATGAGATGACAAAGGTAAGATTCCTCTCAATGGCTAAGGAGTTAAAATGGCTAAGAAATTCATATGTCAAAGTGTTTAATTCTCTTCCAAATAACATCAAAATATCGTCATAATGATAGCATACCATAGAACTGATACGGGAGAGGGGCAGGGAAGTGCTGGGTAGAGAACAGCGGGGTCCCTGGCGAGGGCTCCACCCTGGAGCCTGTGCCCACGGACCTAAGTGAGGACAGGCACTCCTATTTTCACGGCCGTATGTTGCATTTTCCAAGACCACTCTGGCCCGCCATGCCTCCCATATTGTGCCCATATAAACTCGAGAGACGCTGGCGGGCACAGACGCACAAGCGGCTGAACGTCGAGGGGAGCAGAGGAGCAGAGCACCCCGACAGAGGCTGGCTGACCGTCGACAGCAGGATAATGTAGATGACGTGGAATTTGGTCCGGGCCGTCGGAGGACAGGCCCACAGCTGGGCGGCGCAACTCCAGGGGAAGGACCACCTTCCCACTCCATTCCTCTTAGGGCTCCCCATCCACCTGGCTGAGAGCAACTTCCATCACTCAGACCAACCTTGCACCTGTCCTCCAAGCCCACGTGTGATCCGATTTTTCCGGTACACTAGGGCAAGAAGCTGGGATACAGAAAGCCCACTGTCCTTACAACAGGACAGAGGGTCCAGCTGAGCTGATTAACCCAAGACGCCTGCGGATGGCCAAGCTGAAAGAGTACACTGGAATTAACACACGCCCACTGGGGCTTCCCGAGCCGTGAACTCTCAACTCTCCAGGCTCCCATGGCGTCGGAACCCACGCTCCCTACCACCTGCCCATCTGCCAGCTCCCTCTAAGGGTTTGAGCACTGGGGCTCCGAAGAAGGGACCACAGGCCTGTTGCACGCCTTGTAAGGAGAATAAGGGAAATCTTCCCATTTCAGAGATGAAAAATGTGAGAGGATTTCTGGAAACAGGAATCTGATGTAGAGGTTTGAGGTGAATAGGCAGTGGTTGTGAAACTGTATACAAATCATAGCCTGATTTGACTGCACTGAAGTCAAACCTGACAACTAAATAGGGTAAATTTGTAGTTGGAGAAATCCCCCCCTTGAATACAGAATTGGAAAGTATTAGAGATCTAAAAGCATGTGCTTTAGAAACATTTTTACTAGTATATATATATATATATATATATAAAAAGCCTGAAAGCAATATAAAAGTAAACATGAAGAACAGCACTAAAAACTGTTCATATTTCCACTATATTTCTTTCTCCCCTTAATCTTTCTAAGAAGTATTTTTCACATGCAATCTATTTTAAAAAATCAATGATTAAGCAGGTAAAGATCTTTATGCAAGTGATAAGATTCTTGAATTAAACACCTATTTGAGTTTCTCTTAAAAGTATAACACATTGTACTAAATTTTTTAGAGTTAACTATAGGAATGTACACTTACAATAAAGTCAGAAAGGTAAAACAGAAGTGAAAACGGTACAAATACTAACACAAACCTGTGTGAAATTTGGCTGTAAATATCTATAGAAATCCTTCAAGGGAGGCAAGTAATATGCTCCAAATGGAAGCAACATATAAAATTACAAATCAGACAAATATTTTTCGGTGAGCACTGTAGTTTTAGGTAACCTATTATCAACAAAAATCTAACACTATTAGAGCCACCCTGTAATTTAACAGTAGAAAAACTTTTGTCAGTAGTGATTATACTCAGCAACCAAGAAAACTATTAAGTTATCATTTGCTTATTTCAAAAGTAGCAGAAATATACTATTTTGTTAATATATCTATCCACAATGGATAAAATAAGAAAAAGTTTAATACTAAAAACAGTAAATCTTCAGTTAGCTAGACAGCTTAGCTTGCAGGATTATTTCCCAAAGGTTTTGAGAAGCAAAGATTTCATTTAATGGAAAATAATTTGAATAACAATAAAACAATAATATGCCACACAGAAAAACATGATTAAGTCCTTGAATGAAATATATAGGCAATTGCTCTAGGTGCTCACAAAAACATCAGTGTGATGAAAGGGTGACACTTATGATAGTTTTCAACTGGTATAGAAGGATAGAGAAGATTTGGATAGGCAAATAAAAAAGAGAAAATTTGATGGGAGGTTGGAATTGCAGATGCCTTATGCAGAATTTTAATAACTGCATTGCATATTTGAGAGGCAGAGAGTAAAAAGCAATAGCTGACACTTAAGAGTGTTCATATGTAGGAATGGTGAAATGTACGAACACGTGGGAAGAGTCTTTGAAATGTAAGGTTGATGTCCTTTGTATCTCAGCACTTAGGAAATGAGAAGTTATTAAATGCTTTTCTTTATAGAGAAAGGATACAATAAAAACAGTACTAGAAGAATTGAATGTGGCACTATTTAGGATGGGGAGAAATTTAATTGGTATAAAATGTACAGGGAAAATAATTTTGCAAGGAACAAGACTATTAAGAAAGGTATTAATAGTAAGGTAGACATGAAATTGACAGTTTCCATGGGAATAGAAGGCAGAGAACACTTTTCAACCCCCGGAGTGTTCAGAGGTGGCCCCACTTGTTTTGCAATTAGGAATCTCAGAGAGAAGAGGCCAGTAACTTGCCCAAGGTCACATCCCTAATCAACGCTGGGACCAGAGTAGAGTCCCAGTTCTTAGCCCAAGGATATTTTCTGTTTTGATACCTTTTCAAATTAGCTTTCTTTAATTTTTTGCTAAAAAGCATTACCATTGAGAAACCTGGCAGAAGCCAAGAAACTGAGATTTCATTTCCTGAAATACCCAGAATTGTTTTCTTATTGCCACTTAACCTGACTGTGCCTTTTCCTACACCTCTTAAAGTACTGAGAATGTTTCTGCTAGATAATATTTGTTGCGGGGAAATGCCATTTTTTTCTAAGAATGAGGCAGTATAAATGTGACTTGCAAATGTAGCCTGTTGTGAAATACACAGAAATCAGACAATTTTCTTCATGTTATCATGGATTTTTCCATGAATATTATAAAAGGAGATGCACATTATACACAAAAATATGTTTTTCATATGTACATCAATTTAATCTCTAAGGAAACTTAGGTTTCCACTAAGCCAGCAATAAATTTGCACTAACAAAATTAGAAGATGAATGCATATATTTACAAAGAACAAAAGGGATATTCTACAGACCATTTCCAACCTTTTATCATCCAATAACACGTACCTTCCCTTTTCTTCTTTTGCTGTGCTCCTCTGTTCATTTACTTTAGTGCTGCGTCAGCAAAGGTCTTGTCATGAAAGCTGAACTAAGTCTGTTTTCTTCGCTAAGATATCTTTAACCTGCTATTTGACAACACCAACACATTTTACCCTTGTTAGTGATTTGTTCTGTTTTTTATTTTGATCAGATTTTATTTGTGACAACATAACCCGTTCTACTTGAGGTATTATGTTGTGTTTCCCTCTGGTTTAGCTTCAATTATTTCCAAGATTCCTTCTTGGGGTTCCCTGTTGGATTATATCTCATTTTATGTTTATGCTTTAATTTGGTAATACTGTTTGGTTTTATGACTGATTTTGCACCCCTAAATTCCCAGAGTCCCTCATGCAAAGTGAATGTTTCTTTTGTATCCTCAAGGCAGTCCTCAAATAAAGTGCAACACTGATAATCTAAAAGGGGTCAGCAAGACGGACTTCAGTGGCCTTTTCTCTGTTCTTTTAAAGGCATGTTTTTCCCCCAGGTGCTGTGTTTCTCTAATAGAGTTTTCAATTTACTTTATGCTGTTGTCTTTTTGTGATCTGGAAATAGGGAGTATGAAATAAAACAAAACAGAGATTCCTATTAGAGCAGTACTTTGAGACACTGTTGTTATTATTGAACCCTGCTATGGTTTTATGTTCTAATCTTTATTATTGCTGGCACATTTGTGGTTTGGTGCTTAATTATCTTGAAGGGTTCAATACAAGGAAAGGATTGACTTGACAGGTAGACAGGGCAAAGCAATGGAGAACTTCAGAGAAGGTAGAATTAGAGAGACAAGCCAGCCAGCGAATGCCTGTGACTAGGTAGTCTGTCAGCAGATAACAGGGCCCTGGGCACCCATCTAATAGACTGAAAATAGGAAGAAAGACAAGATCCGCATCGTCACAGAATAGGCTACTAATACACATATGTAGGGACCTAGACACAATAATTAACCAAAGACAAAAAGAAAAAAACAAACTAGGCAAGAGTCCAGTTGTTAAAAGTAGAATATACATTAGAATGAGTCTTGAGAATATGAGAGTCTCCTAGGTGTGGAATTTAGGTCACAATAATTTGAATGGTTATTAGGCATGGAAACCTGACCATGATGTCCCTGTAATAAGATGCTCCTTATTTCTCTTTTTCTAAGGTCAGGATTGGCCTAGAGCCTTCTGAGAGTCTAAATCTTCAAATGTGTTGAAATGTCCAAATGTAGTGAGAAAAGAATGGAGAACTGACTACTTGGACATATCAAGAGAAAGCATTCAATTTAAATACAAAGTTAAAGACAAAATACAGAGGGAGAAAATACAAGACTAACTTGAAGAATAAATAAGTACTGGTGATCAAATTAAAACGTGGAAAAATATGGGAGAATTATTCCAGAGGTCCCCTGATGAAAAATCTCAACGATTTTCAATTAGTCTCTATACCACAAAAGACTACCTTTTGTTGGGTATAACATATTATTCCTGGCAATCCGACAGTACTTCATGTATAGAGTAGTATGTCAGGGTAAGCAAATGCAGCCATCTGTGCATGAGTCTTCTCCCACTATTTCAAACAAACAGAACTTGAACACGCTTCGCACAAGTAGGCCTTTGGGTTGTCCTGAGTCTATGTCCAGTGTGTATGGCCCTTTGGCCCTAACAGATTATCTCATGAGAACTGTGAGGATGCAGGTAAACTGTTTTAGAATGTGGGTATTAAATCCCACAGTGTGGGTTTCACATCAAGGCACTCCTCTTACTAGCCACATGAGCTTAACTTGGAGCCTCAAATTCCTAATCAATAAACTGAAAAGTACATAATTGCCTTATGAGGATTATAAAAGAGGACACAAGAAAAGTGCATGAGGCATATTAGTTGCAAAATAAGGTGTGGTTTTTCTTACCCTAAGTAAATATGAAATATATTGAAGGATTAAATATCTGTTCCTCAATCTGAATGACAAAGGTGACTGCTTTTGAAATAGTAGAACTCCCCAAAAAAATCCCAGACAAAAGTACTATCCAGCTTAACACTAAAAGATCCTCCCACTAAAAATCAACAGCCCTGTTTTTTGCTACGTCTTACTGCTAACAGGCTTTCCCTATTGTTCTCTCAATAACCGTGGCCCCCAATGGTAACCACAGCTGACCTTGGCAATGGATCCAATGATTTGCAGAACTGTGCCCCTTCTCTGTCAGTGGTTGTTTTTAGCGACCACAGTATTCGTGGAACTGGGTTCTTTTTGTGACAATCTCCATTCAAACTCATTTATACCTTGAAATGCTCAAAATGTATTTGAGCAATTTCTATTTTTCTGGTAGAGTTTTAGATTCAGAAGATGCAATAGTAATAAAAGCAAGCAGAGTTCTAACTCTTCACAGTCAGGTGAGGGAGCCAACACTATCTGCCTATAAAGTAATAACTAAATTTGAAGTTACTTAATTTTTACATATCAGGTAGTCAAAAACAAAAGCAGAAGAGGCCTTTATAGCACGTTTATCCTGTCATTAATGTCCCAGGTCATCCTGTTCTCCATCTATGTCATTGTTATAGTATGGTTTTTATCCTCATTTTGTTTATTTTTATTTTTAATTATAAATTGACAAATTATAGTTGCGTATATTTATGGGGTACAAAGTGATGTAATTTATAATACAATGTGCAATAATTAAATAAAGCTAGTTATCATATGCATTACTTCAAATACTTATTTCTGTGGGGAGAACATTTGAATCTTAGTGATTTAGAAATGTACAATTCATTATTGTTTACTATATTCATCATGCTGTATAATATATCTCAAATAAAAAACCTTCTGTCTAGCTGAGGCTTTTTACCTTTTGACAATCATCTGCCCAATTTCCCTAGTCACTCAGACTCTGATAATCATCATTCTGCTTCTTTGAGTTTGATTGTTTTAGACTCCACATATATAAGTGAGAACATACAGTATTTGGCTTATTTCATTTAGATTAATGTTCTCCAATACCAAACATGTTGTTGCAATTTATACATGTTTTTCTTTTTTAAGTCTGACTACTAATCCATTGTGTATATATACCACATTTTCTCTATTCATTCATCTGTTCTCAAACAACCCTATTAAAAAATATATAATTTGATTAAAAAGTGAGCAAGAAACCTGAATAGAAATTTCCCCAAAGAAGACATACAAATGGCCAACAGATACATGAGAACACTGTTCAATATCCCTAGTCAGTAGGAAAATGTAAATTAAAAGCACAATGAAATATCACCTCATGCCTATAAAAATGGCTATTGTCAGAAATAAAAAAAAAGATACTGGTTAGTGTAAATATGGAGAGAACGGGGCCCTTGTATTGAATATAAATCAGTACGGCCATTATGGAAAACTGTGTGAAGGTTTCTCAAAAACAAAAAATAGAACTACCATATGATCCAGCAATCCCACTTCTGGCTATTTACCCAAAGACTTGAAGTCTGTATCCAGGAGATGTCTGCACTCCTATCTTCATTGCAGTACTATTCAAGACAGACAAGTTGAAGAAGCATTCTCATTTTCTTAAGACAGCTTTTCCAACTTTCATTTTACTTCTCCATTTCAGGTAGGAGAAAAAGAAGAATTACAAGAAAAGGAAGCTACATGAGGAAAGCAAAACTTTCTGAAAAAGGCCCAGCATATAGATGTAATTCTCATTGGTCAAAATGTGTCACTGCAAGGATGCTGCAAGGGATGCTGGGAATGTAGTGTTTCAGCTGGGCACAGTGCTGTTCCAAAGATAACTAGATTTATTTTAATAAGATAGGGATAGTTGATAGTGCGTAGACAACTAGCAGTTTCTGTCATATCACATCACCACTGTGGAGATAAGAACCTAGCAAAAATAAAGTAGTTCCGCAAGCTGGTCTAACCTAATTAAATAATTATCCATATCAACTAAGTCTTATTTAAGAATGGTTAGAAGTGCAGATTCAGGAATCTGACTTATGAGTTAAGACCCTAGCTTTGCCATTTCATAGCCCTGTGACTTTGGACAAGGTATTTAACCTGGCTTTCTCATTTTTAAAAATAATAATAGACCCTGGCTCATGGTGGTGTTATGAGGAATGATTAGATGTATACAAGCTGGGCATTAAAACACTGACTGGAACTGACAAGCATTTACAATATTCACTGTATTTCATATTAATCAAGTAACCTATTTGAATTACTCTGGTTTCCCACATATATTTCTCTACTGGACAAAAAAATGCACGGACCATTGATGGAATTAATTCCTTTTGACCTTGTTATGTCTTCATTGTACTTTAATCCATTTATTTCTCTAGTGTTTCTGTTTTCTGTGAATTTTATACCAGTGCATTTGAGGAAACCAAATCAATCTGTCCAACAGAAAGTTTCTAAACCTGTAGAGCTGAGAAACCAGATTCTCCTCAGTGGAGTAAAAGCAATCTGCAAGGCTTGGACCCTTAAATTGTAGTGATAATAACCAGCATATTGCTCCTCTCTTTTTCAACTATGGGAACCTTATATTCCTTTTATTATCTTCTTTTTATAAATACTTGTAAGGTCTTAATTAACTATCTCTTTAAAAGGCTTTAAAATATTCAGCCCAAGGACCCACAGTAAGCCAGAGGGTGTTGGGAGGGGGATTGTCAGTTCTGCAATTCTGAACCTGGTTCTACCACTGAAGCTCTGGTGGGAAATCTACAATCTACTCTCAGTCATTACATTTCCTGACAGCTGCAGAATACCCAGTATGAGCCCTTAGCTATCAGACACTTTGCCCTTTTCAAGTCCATGACTATTTCTTTATTGTATTACAGTTGCACAGCTCTAAACCAATGAGTTTTCTTGAGCCCGAATTACTACTAGCTAGTGACGTAAAAACTGGGGAGAACAGAGAAGCATGTTTATTTACTTTTTTCTCTTTAGAGAATGGCGTGAGAGGCCGGGTGCAGTGTCTTACGTCTGTAATCACAACATTTTGGGAGTGGAGGCGGGTGGATCACTTGAGGTCACGGGTTCAAGACCAGCCTGGCCACCATGGTGAAACCCCATCTCTACTAAAAATACAAAAATTAGCTGGGTGTGGTGGCATATGCCTCTAATCCCAGCTACTCAGGGATGATGCAGGAGACTTACTTGAACCCAGGAGTTGAAAGTTGCAGTGAGCCAAGATCGTACCACCACACTATAGCCTGGGTGACACTGAGAGACTCCATCTAAAATAAAATTGAATTAAATGAAAATAAAAAATAAAAAAAGAGCGAGAGAGAGAGATTGGCCTGAGCTTTGGAATAAGAGTTCCTTAAGTGCCCTTTGGTTTGAAAAATCTCAGTTGCCAATTCCTAAGTAAAGATTACCATGTACTAACTGCAAATTATGTATCTTGAATTCTAGAATTCAAGTGTGAACCATTAGCCATCAAGGAGACTTTCTTTCTTACCACTTTGTCATAGATAGGAGTCATTCATTATTTTTCAATGAATATTATAGGTACATGGATGGGACGATTCTCCATTGTTTACAATTCCTGGCCTCCAATCACTAAGTGCAATTGTCTTGTATCAGGTAACTATTGCTGCATAATTAACCACTGCCAAACACAGTGGGGTAAAATAGTAAATATTTCTCAGGCTTTGATGGTAATTTTGCTAACTTTGCTGATCCCAGATGGGCTTGCTCATGTTAATTACTTGTCTCTGCAAACAGGAAAGACAATGAGATACACATATACATACATATACATATGTACATATATAAATATACATGTGCTTTATATACATCTATGTATTTAACAAAACAGCATAACTGAATGTATTTGTCCACAACTTGTGATCTTTACTTGGTATTTTAAAAAATTTTTAACTTATAACTTTCTGTGGTTTAACCACCTAGGTTCAAACCCAGTTTTTCCCATCTACTAGTTTTGTGATTTGGCCTAATTATTTAATTTTTATAAGCTTCAATATTCCCATTAATGAAAGTGTGCAATAGCTACTACTACAGGATAAAATAAAATTCTCCGTATGAACCCTTCATACAGTCTGACACATAATAAAGTTTGTTTTGTCTTGTTTTTTGAGACTGAGTCTCAGTATTCTCTCTCAGGCTAGAGTGCAGTGGTGCAATCTCAGCTCACTGCAACCTCCACCTCCCGGTTCAAGCTATTCTCCTGCCTCAGCCTCCCAAGTAGCTGGGACTACAGGCACCCGCCACCACGCCCGGCTAATTTTGGTATTTTTAGTAGAGATGAGGTTTCACCATGTTGACCAGGCTGGTCTTGAACTCCTGACCTCAGGTGACCCACCCACCTCAGCCTCCCAAAATGTTGGGATTACAGGCTTGAGCCACTGCGCCTGGCCATAAAGTTTTTTATTTTTTATTTTTTTTTTTTTTGAGATGGAGTTTCGCTCTGTCACCGAGGCTGGAGTGCAGTGGCCGGATCTCAGCTCACTGCAAGCTCCGCCTCCCGGGTTTACGCCATTCTCCTGCCTCAGCCTCCCAAGTAGCTGGGACTACAGGCGCCCGCCAGCTCGCCCAGCTAGTTTTTTGTATTTTTTAGTAGAGACGGTGTTTCACCGTGTTAGCCAGGATGGTCTCGATCTCTTGACCTCGTGATCCGCCCGTCTCGGCCTCCCAAAGTGCTGGGATTACAGGCTTGAGCCACCGCGCCTGGCATAAAGTTTTAATAAGTGTTATTAATAACCACTGAGGCTGAGAGGCTTGTCTAGGATATTCAGCATTGAGAGAAATGCAACCACTTTCAATATTTGGCACATAATAAAGTTTCAAAAGTGTTATTGATAACCACAGAGAGTGATAGACTTGTCTAAGATATTCATCATTAAAAGAAATGCAACTACTTTCAATATTTCAATAGTAGGGTAGTTTCTGCTAGTTCTCTTTAAAAAAAAGTTATTAAGTTTATGACTTCACACTTACGGAGAAGTTGTGAGAGCATTTAGGTTTCTTTTAGATTCCTTTTATCACTGATTTGATCAAATCAAAGGGCTCCCTCTCCTAGATTAATAATAGCCATGGCCTATTTCTTAAAGTCTGAAAAAGGTTTAGTATTTAGAAAGTTTTTGTTTATTGGCATTTTTTTCTTTCTTAAAATAACTCTGCTTTGTCGATAATACCATTTTACAATGTAAGTTTGATCTTTTTTTCTTTGGAGGGGTTACATTGGAATTAGTAACTAAAGTTTTTGTCACTCTTTCTCTTCATCAAAAACTCTCATTTAAACAGTATTTTCCTTTTGTATTCGTCACACTTTCTTTTTCTTTTACCTCATAGTTTTCTACATTTTTAAACATTATTGTTGACCCACGGCAAGAAAAATTAAAAATAACACTTTTTAGAAAATAAATATACATTTGGAGGATTAACCTTTTTATTTTGTCAATAATTCATTAACGGTCAATGTTTAAGCAACAAAAAAGCTTTTCACTTCCTTTTAATAATACTCAGCTTTTGATTTGAAATAACTATCTTAAATTTTTGTTACTTTATTTTCTTCTAGAAAATGATGCTGCATTTTAAGTCTGATCCCAGTCTAATTTGCTTCCCTTAGCTAATTATTTTTGTTTGCCTTTATTTTTACTTTTATACTTTCATAAAAAATTAAGAATTTTTTTATTTTCTTGATTTTCTCCAAAAGTGTTTCCTTTGTTTGTTTATTTTGTTTTGATCCTTCTCTTATCCACGTTTAGCATTCTGTTAATATTTTCAATCTGAAATTTTTTTTTCAGCTTAGCAATTTCTTCTTTAAATATTTGATCATAAACTCCCCACAAATCTCTCTGAAAACACTATTAGTAATTATGGAAGTACTAGCTTAAACTTCATGACTCTTAATCTTATATACATACACTTTTTATTATTTATTTATTTGTCTTGTATCCTTCCTGAAATCATCCTTCTGTGCTATCTTCAGAATTGCCAATTGCCTTGAGTTGTCAACTATTATTCTGCCCAGATATATTTTACATATTTGAACGCTATATTCTAATTTGCAAAAAAAATCCACTTGTTTCTCTTTTATAATAATTTTATGATTGAGACATGGATCTATACTTTCTATGTTCTCGATATGATCTGTAAAGTTAGCTGTTTTTACTTATTTTGTTTGGTCATTATTGTTGAATTTAGAGCATTGCTGGGTTTCTAAAAGGCCTGGCTTTCTCTTCACATTTACGGTAGGGCATCCCCATTGATCAATTATCAATATGGTCAGTGTTGATAGACAGACTCTCCTGCCTTAGTCAAGGTGTAAATCTCTTTACCCTGGCAGTGAATTGATATTTTTCCAGGAAAGGGAGAGTGAAACAAAGGATTGAAAACACTAGGCTCAGTAGGATTTTCTTTAGGGTATGCAGGTAACTTGTCTTCCAGCTGCCAGTATCATGGCCCGTGACAAGAGTGAAGATAGGAGGAAACTGCTTCAAGGACTAACCTGGAAATTTCCTGTGAATAAACTCTACTTTAGATAGCTGTACTTATGGTGCTTTAATTTAGAATTTAAAATGCAGTATCATTTTTTCTGCAAAGAGGTATACAGAGATTCTCATAGCTCTTTAATGGTGTAGATAAGCACTTGACATAGATGCCATTTGTGGGATGAGTCCCAAGATTTTCTAGGAAAATTTCCTATTTTCAAAATTTCTCTTTGATACTCCATGAGTATCAGAAAACGTATAGTTCTTAGTGTTTTGTCAGCAGTCTGATCCCTCTCTATATATATTTTACAGAGTATCTTACTCTTCCTTTTTAATTAATAGCACAATTCCCAGATTTCCAGGGTTGCGATGGATTTATTTTATTTCATTTCAAGGGCATTTGGCAATAAAGAAAAAGTAAACACATTTTCCACAGATATGTTTATACTTACTATTCATTAAGGTTATTTTATATTATTTGAACATGTATACTTTATTAAAAGTCAAAACACATGACAACTATAAATATCCTTTTATCAGAGGTTTAATCTAATACTACCAGATACTCAGAAATTTAAACATCGAATGAATCTATGCCCTTTTCATTTGAAATTGATTAGTTCATACAAGACGGCTTAGTCTGAAATGAGTTTTTTTCCGAAAGTTGACATAAGCAGAACCTCTGAAATTTATGTTTCCTACGTACATGTGTGTTAGTGAGTTACAAAGGAATTCCCTATGACCTCATAATAAAATTATTTAAATTTGTTACTTAAAAATGTATTTTATTGTGGCATTGGGTTTTAGGTAAAGTCGTTTTTAAATAATCACAGTGCAGTAATGACAAGGTAATTATTAGAGTTCTTCATATTAATTCTTCTGATGTGCAGATGAAGAAATTCAAAACTCTCAAGGTTGAAGAAATGATGTTAGTCACTGATAGAGTACCTGTATGAAACTAAGCTAGTACTGTATAAATTCTACCCAAAAACAAAATTTCTGGGGCAACTTACAGGAGTAATTAGTTACAATTATAACATTTTAAAAGTGTGATTATATTTATACATTTATATGTTCATTTATTTATTTTTGTTTATAGAGACTGCTATTCTCTAAAGTTTTATTCTGGGAAGATTGAGTTCAAGAGACTTGAGTACTGAAGCCTTTCTGTTTATTTAGCTCGTGCTATGGATTCAATTTTGCCTCCCCCCCAAATTCATATGTTGAAACGCTAACACCCACAACCTCAGAATGTCACTATATTTGGAGATAGGGCTTTTATAGAGGTAAATAACTCAAAATGAGGCTGTAAGGGTGTACCCCAATCCAATCAGATTGCTATCCTTATAAGAAGATACTAGAACACACAGAGAGATACCAGAGGTGCACCTGCACAGAAAAACCACGTGAGGACACCAAGAGGGCAGCTGTCTGCAGGCTAAGCAGAGAGGCCTTCAAGGAAACCAGCCCAGCCAGCACCTTCATCTCCAACTGCCAGCCTGCAGAATGGTGAGAAAGTACATTTCTGCTGTTTAGAACACTGCACCCAGTCTGTGGTATTTTGCTGTGGCAACCCTAACAAACTAATACATCTAGGGACATCAACTGATATAATTATAGCAAGAACCTGTTAAACTTTAAGTTAGGAGTGATCGTATATATGATATTTAAAATTTAATTAATTAATTAAGTTTCTCAGAGAAGCAATAGGTGAATAGTTTCTGTAGAATTGTGGTTAGCTTAAAACTAAACATTCTTTCTTGCTTATTCTTTAAAGTTACTGCAATCTTACTGTACCTATTTAAAAATAAACCATACAGCAACTCACCCCTTGCATCACTATCATTAAACAAAACATTTAAGAAAAAAAAAAGGAGAGCAAGATACCTCTCAGCAGTCACAATATATGTCACAAAATATCTATACAGTTTACATTTTCTACCCATGAAAAGTCTCACAGAGACACTATCATTGACTCTTATATTAAACACAATCTAGACATGGTTAAATGCGTAACATCAAATTAAAAGTGGGGAGACGGACAAATACAGAGTGGTATGCTAACAGCTATCCAGTGCAACTTACATCATTACATTAATTTTAAAAAGCAGAAATTGTAAAAGATCAGGCTCCATTTTTGTCAGTCACTGTATTTAAAATTTTACATATTAGTGCCCTTAAAACTTGGTGCATAATTTTATTTTAGTGGGAACTTATGATTTATAATATTGCATATTTACTGTTGTTTTCATTTTTCAAATTATATGTTGGATTACATATAAGATATAACCTTGAGTAACAATAAATTTTCAAATATTAATCATTCTGAAGACCAAAGGTGTGCTTCTATATGGTTAAGAGTTTAAGAAAAAATCATTTATGCTAATTTTGAAATACTTCACTCTAAAAATCTATTATATATTGTTCTGGTTTCATAAACAGTGTACAAAATGTAATTACATGTCTTCTTATCGATCTCAGATTATCATCATGGACATCAATTATGAAACCATATATGCAGTGATCATAGAGCTATCATGTATGCCTCCATATTACTACTCTCCTTCCTCTTTTCTGTATGTCATCTATCTCACAGAACTCATTTCATATAGTTAGATTCACACACACGTGCATGTGTACACACACACACATATACCTCTCTCTCACTCATCCACATTTCATTTCTGATTTCAGATTCTGGGGTTCTCATAGGTAGAACAAGGACGGTGAACATCCATAACCCTAAAATATTTAATAATAAGTCACGGCCGGGCGCGGTGGCTCAAGCCTGTAATACCAGCACTTTGGGAGGCCGAGACGGGTGGATCACGAGGTCAGGAGATCGAGACCATCCTGGCTAACGCGGTGAAACCCGGTCTCTACTAAAAATAGAAAAAACTACCCGGGCCAGGTGGCGGGCGCCTGTAGTCCCAGTTACTTGGGAGGGTGAGGCAGGAGAATGGCGTGAACCCGAGAGGCGGAGCTTACAGTGAGCTGAGATCGCACCACTGCACTCCAGCCTGGGCGACAGAGCGAGACTCTGTCTCAAAAAAAAAAAAAAAAAAAAAAAAAAAAAGTCACAAAGACAAAACAATAAATGTGGCAGAAGTTTTTCATTAACTTTGATAAAAACATGAATAACAATTTAGTTTTAAAGTGAGTTGCCCTGAAATCTTTAAATGACCAAATAGAGGAAATTGAAAAACCTTGAGCATCAATTGAGGCTCACAAATATATTGCAGCACTAAATATAAATACTAAATATACTGTTTAGGCTCACAGATTCATGGCAACACTAAATAGAATTATAAAATACTTTTTTTCAGCATAGAAAAATAAGTAGTGATGGAAATAATGTGGAAATCTTCACAACGAGTCTAAGCCGGCTTAGATAATGGACGCAGCCCGTCCACCCCACTGAAGGCTTTCTTTTGCCATCCAACAGTTTAGGTATTTTTTTATACATATACATATAACAAAAAGATAGAACTGCAAATAACCAAGGAAAGCTTTAAGTAAATGTTTTAATGCAATTTTGGCAAAGCATGCCTACAGTGGGGGAAATGCGGCTGGATATTTTTCTTTCATCTTTAATTTTAGACCAGTTTTATTAGAGAAAAGGAGGTTCTCAGCAAGCTGGAAAGTCTTTTCTTAACCCTATTTTGTTAAACACTTTTCATGTTGACTTAATGCTGGTAAAATTTTGATAGAACATACGCGGGAGAGAAAGATAAAGAAAAATCTGTTTTCAATGAAGGATCTGCAAACTGTACCAATGAAGAGATTTTTTTAAAAAGGGAGGCGGTGTCTAGTCTGTGTGCATGTGCAACATACACATCTAGTCTTTTCCCTCCCATGCCTCAATTCATTTCCTGGCTTCCACTGTTCTTTCAATTGCATTTTCTTTGCCCCCTTAACTATGGCCACAAAGTTCAACATGACATGACACATGCCATTTTCATCAGGTTTCTGAACACAAGTCACAATAGACTTTTTTTTTTTTTTTTTTTTTTGATTACTCAAAATCACTGTGCACCTAATGGCCTTAGGGCTCCTGCCTGGAATTTATTTTGCTGGAATCCTTTTTCTGCCACCCACACCTAGGTAATGCCTAACTATCCTTCATGGCATATTCAAGCATCTCTTCTGAAACTTTAAGAACTTCCTGAACTTCCCCTGTCAGAGGTCCTCACAACCGTTCTGTATTTCTTTATGGCAGTAGTATTTGAATTAAATTTGGATTGAATAATGCACTATGTTAAATGATATCACAGTTAAATTCCATACTCACCCTACCCAGGAATGTATTGCTACAAGAGCAAGGACTGTGTTTTTCTTGCTCACCACTGTGGTGCTGGCTTATATTTTATTGATACAGTGCATGTAAATGAATAAGAGACTGGTACAAAGGGCAGAAAACAACAAAATTATAGGTGAGAAGAGTACATCTAATAGAAAAATCAACTGTCCTAACACAGCATAGGGAAAGTTATTTTCATAATAATAATCCTTAAACTTACCTAGGGTTTAAGAAAGCTAGAATTCATTGTATGTCCAGAGAAGTGCTGTATTAGTCAGGGATCTCTAGAGGAACAGAACTAATAGCATAGATGTATGTATCAAGAGGAGTTTCTTAAGGAGTATCGAGTCACAAGATGAGGTCCCACAAAAGGCCGTTTACAAGCTGAGGAGTAAGGAAGCCAGTCTGAGTGCCAAAACCTCCAAAGTAGGTAAGCTGACAGTGCAGCATTCAGTCTGTGGTCAAAGGTCCAAGAGTCCCAAAGGTGAAGAACTTGGAATACAATGTTTGAGGGCACGAAGCATTTGGAACAGGAGAAAGGTGGAAGCCAGAAGACTAAGACAGTCCAGTCTTTCCACAATCTTCTGCCTTCTATTCTGGCCACGCTGGCAGCTAATTAGATGGTGCCCACCCAGATTGGGGGTGGTCTGTCTTTCCCAGTCCACTGACTCAAATGATAATCTCCTTTGGCAACACCCTTACAGACACACCCAGAAACAATAATTTGCATTCTTCAATCCAATTAAGTTGACACTCAATGTTAACCATTACAAGTGCCAAAAACAATCTCAGTCTAACTGTATTATGAATAGATTTTACCATACCTGCAACAGTATGAATCTTTAATTCTAAATCCCAGAATTAAAGAAAGCACGGAAATACTAAAGAAACACAGAGGGTGATGCTATACGTCATATATATATGTTTTATAGCTATAGAAAACAAATGGGATAAATGTGTGGTTCAAAAAAAGAAAAAATATTAAAAATGTAAAACCAATCAAAATTAGCTAGTACCTTCTGGGATACTGAGCTCCTCTCACAGAAATTCCCTGCAGCACTGGTTACATGACCAAACATGCGTCTAGGATCTAGGTTAGGAGGATCCGGGAGGAGATAAGTTCTGAAGTTTTTATTTTGACAGTTTTTCTCATTTTACATGAAAAAATGTTGGTAAGTCTTACAATTCCAAAGATTCTCATAAAAAAACTTAACAGCATGCTATAAATCTTTGCCCATGTAAATTATATATACAAACTCCCACCCCCATCTCATCATGAGCTATTAGGAAGAAAGCAAATTTATGTTTTAAACTAACATCAGTATTAAAATTAGGTTGCAGAGATAAGGTATTTGAGTAACATCCCACAGTTTGTACTATATTTGAATTAATGTCATTTCAAATTTGTCATTTAAAAAAAAAATAAGATGTCTGTACCAGTTCTGCTTGGAGAACCTTCTGGAAATTTTACTATTGTAGGAACACTATTTTGAACTGAGCCAATCGATTCCATATGCTCCTGGAGAACTGCCCATTAGCATATGTCAATGTCTAGAAATTTTTGTTGGGGAATCTACATTTCTTGAAAATATTTTCAAGGCCAGGTGCAGTGGCTCATGCCTGTAAGTCTAGCACTTTGGGAGGCAGAAACAGGAGGATTGCTTGAGTACAGGAGTTCACGACCAGTCTGGCAACATAGTAAGACCCCGTCCGTATGAAAAATAATACTGATACAAAGAAAGAAAACATTTCCAAGATGTTTCTGGGTCTAGAAAGACCTCAAAATTATTCTGATTGGCTGATTTATTAACCTCTCAATTAAATATTAATAGACATATCAATGAAATTTAACTTCTGTCAAGTCAAATTAATTTATAAGTGTGCACATTTCTGTAAATGTTTGTATGTATATAATTTAACATGTCAGGGTGTAGGATGGAAAGATTATTCAATTTTAAAGGACTACTGATCATAGCATGTCATCTTTATTCTCCCATATATACAACTCCCCTGAGATGTCTGTTTGTTATTATCAAAAAAGTGGGCTGTTCTGACTGAAAGAACCATGAGCATGATTTCTTGTTGCAGTTTATTATGAATGTAATTTCCATCAGTTTTCTCAGTTTTGTTTTCTGAATACTATGAGGCTTGTAAAGAACTTCCCAATGTGACACATCACATATTAATTGATGGACCCATTATCAAATCTGTTGGTGTGTTTTGAATATAAGGTTGCAAATTATGGTATCTTTTTCCTCAAGAGTCTGTATAAACTGTTTATAATTAAATCTATGTGCCAAATTATTCTCCCCAAAACTAAGCATGGCTCAATTAAAAATTCATATGGATTATTTTCATATGTTGTAAAAATTGTTTTGTCATGTTGACATTTTTTATGAATCTATTCCTATATATTTATTTGTCAAGATGCTGTTATGAGGGAAATTAAAGTTATCATTAGCCACAGACTACTATCATCATCTAATTATCTCACATTTTCGTTTGGTGTGTTTATGATTATGTGTATGACTTTCCACATCCTTTTAATTTTCTCAGTCCTATGCCAAGATCCAGGAATGGTTTGATCAAGACAAAGCCCTGGAGGTCTTTTTCTAGGAGATTTGACAGAAGTATACTCTCTCCCATGAGATTTTTCACCCATATCCTATTTTCTGCCCATGGTAATAGAGTTAGCTTGTTGGAGTACCTGGTTTTTCCTGGCATATCTAGATTTAGGTAACTAATAAACATTTTGACTTAAAATGCCTGAATTTTAAGGGAACAGAAGCATGGGGGAAAAAAAGACCAAAAATAAGAACAAAGTTCAATAGTACAATTTACAAAATGTATGCAAAAGGATCAGGCATGCATCAGATTAGTTGCTTTGGAATTTGTGCAAAAAACTGATCCCTCTTACTTGACACCTGACATCTGAGAAGGCCTGCTGGTAGGAGGTATATGACTCACCATACTCAAAGCTAAGACCAAAACGCTATAGACTTTGTACAACTCCCCACCCACATATTCCTGAAGACTATTTACATTTTTTCAGTTACTTCAAGAGAAAATTGTTTCTTTTATTAAGTGAGAAAGAATGAATGACGTTGAACCACTGGCTTTCAAATGTTGTTCTATTAAGCCATAGGATTTCAGGTTTTAATATCAATGTTTCAGATGAGTATGTGTTTACTAGAAGAAACACTTGTCTTAGAAGAGTTCTGCCTTCGTATTATTCTTTATACTATTATTTAATATAGGATTTAGTTAGAGGAGGCATCTAGCCTTTACACAATTGAATACTTCTTTAGAATCAACTATTCTAAAGATTTCTTAAAATTGATCGAGCTTTCATCTAACATTTTGATGCACTTAAGTGGAGGAACTTTTTTTTTTTCATTTTATTTCTCTCTTGTGCAAAAGTTTTATTTAGTTCACATTGTTGTAAAACTAAATTAATTGAGCTGTAACTTCACAGTAAAATTCACTCATAATACTCGAAAACTATTTTTGTTAGAGTCATGTAGCATCTTACACTCCTGAAATTAAAAATTCCAAGAGGCTGAATTAAATTTTTTTGCCTTGGTTATAAGGAAGGAGTTGGTCATTTCTGATTTCAAAGTTTCCTATATTAACATTGTTAAGAAGAAATTTAAGAATTTGATTTTTCTTTTTTTCATGTTTTTCAGTTTATATGAGTTAATCAACTTTCCCTTCTATTGACCTCCTTTGGCTTGCCTTGATCAACAACTTAACATTCCTGTAACTGTCTCATGATAGACAATTAAATCTCTACTTCTACTACACTTTTTTTACAAAAATTTTTGTAAAAAAAAAAAATATTTTTACAAAAATACTGCAAAAACATGCCAAAATGTAAAGACCATCGATACTAGGAAGAAACTGCAAAAACTAATGAGCAAAATAACCAGCTAAGATCATAATGGCAAGATCAAGTTCACACATAACAATATTAGCCTTAAATGTAAATGGGCTAAATGCTCCAAATAAAAGACACAGACTGGCAAATTGGATAAAGAGTCAAGACCCATCAGTTTGCTGTATTCAGGAGACCCATCTCACATGCAGAGACACACATAGGCTCAAAATAAAGAGATGGAAGAAGATCTACTAAGCAAATGGAAAACAAAAAAAGGCAGAGGTTGCAATCCTAGTCTCTGATTAAAACAAACTTTAAACCAACAAAGATCAAAAGAGGGAAAGAAGGCCATTACATAATGGTAAAGGGATCAATTCAACAAGAAGAGCTAACTATCCTAAATATATATGCACTCAATACAGGAGCACCCACATTCATAAAGCAAGTCCTTAGAGACTTACAAAGGGACTTGGACTCCCACACAATAATAATGGAAGACTTTAACACCCCACTATCAACATTAAACAGATCAACCAGACAGAAAGTTAACAAAGATATGCAGGAATTGAACTTGACTCTGCACCAAGAGGACCTAATAGACATCCACAGAATGCTCCACCCCAAATCAACAGAATATACATTCTTCTCAGCAGCACATCACACTTATTCCAAAATTGACCACATAGATGGAAGTAAAGCCCTCCTCAGCAACTGTAAAAAACAGAAATTATAACAAACTGTCTCTCAGACCACAGTGCAATCAAACTAGAACTCAGGATTAAGAAACTCACTCAAAACTGCTCAACTACATGGAAACTGAAAAATCTGCTCCTGAATGACTACTGGGTACATAACGAAATGAAGGCAGAAATAAAGATGCTTTTTGAAACCAGTGAGAACAAAGATATAACGTACCAGAAACTCTGGGACACATTTAAAGCAGTGTGTAGAGGGAAATTTATAGCACTAAATGCCCACAAGAGAAAGCAGGAAAGATCTAAAATTGACACTCTAACATCACAATTAAAAGAACTAGAGAGGCAAGAGCAAACACACTCAAAAGCTAGCAGAAGGCAAGAAATAACTAAGATCAGAGCAGAACTGAAGGAGATAGAGACACAAAAAAACCTTCAAAAAAGCAGTGAATCCAGGAGTTGGTTTTTTGAAAAGATCAAAAAAATTGATAGACCACTAGCAAGACTAATAAAAAAGAAAAGAGAGAAGAATCAAATAGATGCAATAAAAAATGATAAAGGGGATATCACCACCAATCCCACAGAAATACAAACTACCATCAAAGAATACTGCAAATACCTCTATGCAAATAAACCAGAAAACCTAGAAGAAATGTATAAATTCCTGGACACATAACTCTCCCAAGACTAAACCAGGAAGAAGCTGAGTCCGTGAATAGACCAATAACAGGTTCTGAAATTGAGGCAATAATTAATAGCCCACCAACCAAAAAAAGTCCAGGACCAGATGGATTCACAGCCAAATTCTACCAGAGGTACAAGAAGGAGCTGGTACCATTCCTTCTGAAACTATTCCAATCAATAGAAAAAGAGGGAATCCTCCCTAACTCATTTTATAAGGCCAACATCATCCTGATACTAAAGCCTGGCAGAGACACACATACAAAAAAGAGAATTTTAGACCAATATCCCTGATGAACATCGATGCAAAAATCCCCAATAAAATACTGGCAAAGCAAATCCAGTAGCACATCAAAAAGCTTATCCACCATGATCAAGTGGGCTTCATCCCTAGGATGCAACTCTGATTCAATATATGCAAATCAAGAAATGTAATCCAGCGTATAAACAGAACCAAAGACAAAAACCACATGATGATCTCAATAGATGCAGAAAAGGCCTTCAACAAAATTCAACAGCGTTTCATGCTAAAAACTCTCAATAAATTCAGTATTGATGGAACGTACCTCAAAATAATAAGAGCTATTTATGACAAACCCACAGCCAATATCATACTGAATGGGCAAAAACTGGAAGCATTCCCCTTGAAAACTGGCACAAGACAGGGATGCCCTCTCACCACTACTATTAACATAGTGTTGGAAGTTCTGGGTAGAGCAATCAGGCAAGATAAAGAAATAAAGAGTATTCAGTTAGGAAAAGAAGTCAAATTGTCCCTGTTTGCAGATGACATGATTGTATATTTAGAAAACCCCATCGTCTCAGCCCAAAATCTTCTGAAGCTGATAAGCAACTTCAGCAAAGTCTCAGGATACAAAATCAACATGCAAAAATCACAAGCATTCTTATACACCAATAACAGACAAACAGAGAGCCAAATCATGAGTGAACACCCATTCACTATTGCTTCAAAGAGAATAAAATACGTAGGAATCCAACTTACAAGGGATGTGAAGGACCTCTTCAAGGAGAACTACAAACTACCTCTCAATGAAATAAAAGAGGACACAAATAAATGGAAGAACATTTCATGCTCACTGATAGGAAGAATCAATATTGTGAAAATGGCCATCCTACCCAAGGTAATTTATAGATTCAATGCCATCCCCATCAAGCTACCAATGACATTCTTCACAGGATTGGAAAAAACTGCTTTAAAGTTCATATGAAACCAAAAAAGAGCCCACATTGCCAAGACAATCCTAAGCCAAAAGAACAAACCTGGAGGCATCACGCTACCTGACTTCAAACTATGCTGCAAGGCTACAGTAACCCAAACAGCATGGTACTGGTACCAAAACAGAGATATAGACCAATGGAACAGAACAGAGCACTCAGAAATAATACCACACATCTACAACCATCTGATCTTTGACAAACCTGACAAAAACAAGAAATGGAGAAAGGATTCCCTATTTAATAAATGGTGCTGGGAAAACTGGCTAACCATAAGTAGGAAGCTGAAACTGGATCCCTTCCTTACACCTTATACAAAAATTAATTCAAGATGGATTAGAGACTTAAATGTTAGACCTAAACCATAAAAACCCTAGAAGAAAACCTATGCAATACCATTCAGGACATAGGCATGGGCAAGGACTTCATGTCTAAAACACCAAAAGCAATGGCAATGAAAGCCAAAATGGACAAATGGGATCTAATTAAACTAAAGAGCTTCTGCACAACAAAAGAAACTACCAACAGAGTGAACAGGCAACCTACAGAATGGGAGAAAAGTTTTGCAATCTACTCATCTGACAAAGGACTAATATCTAGAACCTACAAAGAACTCAAACAAATTTACTAGAAAAAAACAAACAACCCCATCAAAAAGTGGGCAAAGGATATGAACAGACACTTCTCAAAAGAAGACATTTATGCAGCCAACAGACACAGGAAAAAATGCTCATCATCACTAGCCATCAGAGAAATGCAAATCAAAACTGCAATGAGATACCATCGCATACTAGTTAGAATGGCGATCAATAAGAAGTCAGGAAACAACAGGTGCTGGAGAGGATGTGGAAAAATAGGAACACTTGTACACTGTTGGTGGGACTGTAAACTAGTTCAACCATTGTGGAAGACAGTGTGGCGATTTCTCAAGGATCTAGAACTAGAAATACCATTTGACCCAGCCATCCCATTAGTGGGTATATACCCAAAGGATTATAAGTCATGCTGCTATAAAGACACATGCACACGTATGTTTATTGCAGCACTATTCACAATAGCAAAGGCTTGGAACCAAACCAAATGTCTATCAATGACAGTCCAGATTAAGAAAAATGTGGCACATATACACCATGGAATACTATGCAGCCTTTAAAAAGGATGAGTTCATGTCCTTTGTAGGGACATGGATGCAGCTGGAAACCATCATTCTCAGCAAACTATCACAAGAACAGAAAACCAAATACTGCATGTTCTCACTCATAGGTGGGAATTGAACAATGAGATCACTTGGACACAGGAAGGGGAACATCACACACCGGGTCCTATTGTGGGGAGGGGGAAGAGGGAAAGGATAGTAGTAGGAGATAAACCTAATGTAAATGATGAGTTAATGGGTGTAGCAAACCAACATGGCACATGTATACATATGTAACAAACCTGCATGTGGTACACATGTACCCTAGAACATAGGGTATAATAATAAAAAGAAATACTAGTTTATGTGAAAAAAAATTATATAGGAGCAGTACTAGTGAAAAATGAGTTTCTATCCTGGGTCAGACTGTGCAAATGTGATCAGAAAAATGAATATGGGAGAAAAGCAGACAAGAATTGAAATATAATAAATGAGTAGAGAATTACTACTCCACTATCTGTACTACTGTCCACACAGGAATAATTAAAAAATGGAGCAGAGTTGAAGACAGTAGGAGAAGCCATCATAGATAAAGGCCTGAATGTACCATGGGACAGGAAGAGGGATTAGTGTCTCTTGAGCAACTGAAACCTGCTTCTGCAATACTGGCTTTAGTTAGCTTGAATAGGTATTATATCTACTGGTTTTCTGCTGGTAAAGATGTCTAACAATGGTGGATATATTCACCTAACTATGCTAAATATTGTATTATGCATATTAAACATTTCATTTTGCTGTTCCTCTTGCTGTAAGTTATCACTGTATTCCAAAGCTCCATTGTCTATGCGTATATTGATGAATTTGCCATCACTTTGATATAGAAGGATTTGAGGAAATTTAATAAAACATCGTGATAGATAGGCTCCAGTGTCTGACATTAACAGTCTCTTGGTAAAAGACAATGAGTGCAGTAAGCAAAGTGTCAGGCAATGGGTATAATAATATTAGTGAAAGGTTAGCCAAGTTGGTAAGGCATGTTTCTCAAGACGTTCAATGATTTTATGTTAGTATCCAGATTAATCAACTTTCAAGTTAAACTAGTAACTTATCCCAACTGATCTTGTAGCAAAAAACATAGAACATTCACATCGGGCAATGTTCACAAGCCCCGAATGTCTGTTTTTTTAGAGAATAATTCATAAGCATAGTCTCAAGTCCTTGAAGGATGCATTCCTTTATCAAATATTTCATGAAAACATATAATTATAAGACATTGTTTCAAATGTCATGAATACCAGAGAACAAAATTAATAAAAAATTATTTCAATTGGGAATTTAATTCAAGTGGGAAGAAGCAGACAAATTAACAAAATGACAAAATGAATACACAAAATATATTGTATGTTAGATGGTGATTATGTGATAGAAAAAGAAAGTCAGCAAAAGGGGACAGAAAGTTTAGTGGTATGTTATACATTTTATACAAAGGGGTCCAAACAGTTATTTCTAATAAGCAACATCTTATTAGGGACATTCATGAACTGTGGAAGTGAGCACATGTGTATCTGGGTAAAATCATGCCAGTCTGGAATAACAAATGCAGAGATACTGAGGTGAAAGCAAATCACAATCATTTGTATTGAAGCAAGGAGTTCACTGGAGTAGAGCAAAGTGATTAAGGAACAGATGGGAGGCAAGGATGCCAGAGAAAGGGAAGTATGCACGGAAGGTGGGACCTTGCAGATGATTCTAATCACTTTGGCTTTTCTCTGTACCAGATGAGAAATGTAGAAATTATGAAGCAAAGAAATACCAGTTTTACTCTTTTCTAAGCAGATTATGTAGATTATTTATCAAGACTAGAGCAAAGGGACAGGGAAAAAGGCTCAAGTGATCCTCCTACATCAGCCTCCCAAAGTGCTGGGATTATAGGCACGAGCCATTGCACCTGGCCAATAGACAGGTTAATAGAAGAAAAGGTATACAAATTTATTTACATGCATATAAACACAGGAATCTTGAAAATATGGGACTTAAAGAAGGGCGAGATGGTTGAACTTTAAATGTTTACACTTTTTTTATAGGGTGGGAGGCAAATGAGGGAAAGTAGGTAATTTTAGGAGTCACAGATGATTTTCAGGGGACATCAATGAGACCAAAGAACAATGGTCTGCATAATCCTAAGTGAACTAATGAAGAAACAGAAAACCAAATACAACATGTTATCACTTACAAGTGGGAGCTAGACATTAAGCACCCATGGACATAAACAGAGGAATAAAAAATACTACGGACTACTGGGGGGATGAAGGATGTGGACATGGGTTAAAAAACTACCTATCTTTTGGGTACTATGCTCACTACCTGTGTACAGTATACATATGTAACAAACCTGCACATGTACCTCCTGCATATATAATTGTATATAAAATTGAAATTAAAAAATTAAAAGGAATAGTGGTCTGGGACAGAGTTGCTCTGATCTCTAGAGGAGGTGGCAGCAAGGTGAGACAGAACTTCACCATGAACAAAGGTTGTCTTACTACGCAGATAGTCTCCCAGGTAATCTCTCAGACCTGCCCTCAGAAGAACAAGTGAAATGTCTTTCTGGGTCTTTAGTTTCTTGTTTTATCTAGTGGTTAATCTTTCTTTATTTGTCAAGACTCCTAGCAAGACTCTTGAGATAATTGCATTTCTTTTGGAAAGATTTTTTAGCAGATAAGGAAATTGCAGATAGAGTTCCTCCCTGCAGCTGGGGGAAGGGAGAGAAGCAAAAGACGGGTAGAATGTTTCTATTCTGAAGCAGCTTCTATAACATTCTGATTTCTTTTAATTCAAAGTACTCTGCATGCTAAAGCACCACATTGTGGGGTATGACACCCTGCACCCTGACAGTGGTCATAAATCAATGAGTACCACGTGAATTACATCTGATGCATAGAATTTGGAAAATCTACTGACTACTGACCAAGGCTGCATTAATATTTTCTTCAGCTTGACTGAATTTTAGGTAGGTTTCTTCCTGACTCTAGGCCGTGACCCCTCTTTTCTTACAGCATTTACTTTATAAAGATTATAAATTCTTTCTCTGTTCCTTTGAAATACAAATCTTTTCAAAAGCCTCTTACTAGTTTTACAATGTAGAAGTGTCTTCCTCAAAGACCTGGGAATTTTCTCTTTGAAATGTAAATATTAAGAAAAATAGCACTTATATCTTCCAGTCTCTGTGAGAAAGTAGGAGCCTGACATCAGTAAACACCAATTAGCAAAAACAGGTGGCCTAATCACAGAGAAAAACATTAGCAAACTCAAAAATAATTAATACGCTTGACATACCCATTGATCAACCTCTCTTCTTAAACTGCAGTCTCTCTGATCTACATTTTTGCCCCGTCTTTCACTTTAAGGACTCATGATTAGATTGTGCCTTTCCTAATAATCCACGAAAATTTTCACATGCCAATTAGCAAACTTAATTCCACCTACAACCTTAACTCACCTTTGCCATGTAACAACGTATATTCATAAATTATGGGAATTGGAATGTTGATGACAAAAGGAAAAGATCAAGCTTTTAAAGAATTAAAGTTAGTTTTATCCAGAAGTCTTACTGAGGACTATAGACTGAGGCCTGTGCCCCTGGAGTAGCCCCCTAAAGAGGTTCTAGCAGACCGCTGCAGCACAGTCTTTCAGCCCACGGCTTACAGGAGGTGTATGTTTAGTGTTGGCAAAATTACATCAAAGTTTGGGTGCTAGAGTACAACTGATTATAGATTACAGAAGCATAATTGCTAAGTCTGTTAGACTTTAACTTATGCGTAGGAAAACAAAGAAAAGTACTAGGGTCATTTATCCTTTAGGTGTGGTGTGACAGCATGGGGAAAACTGCCTCCCTAATCTAATCACCTCCCACCAGGCCCCTCCCCTAACACATGGGATTACAATTCCAGGTGAGATTTGGGTGAGGACATACACCCAAATCCTATTACATGGCTTTTTATGTTGGTTACTTTGTCTCACAGTGTGAACATCATGAAAGCACCATTCTTCTACCTACCACACACATCATATGGAGGTTTTGTTTTTGTTTTTGTTTGAATAATTGAATAATTCTAGATCACTAAGAAATGAAAGTTTACGGCCGGGCGCGATGGCTCAAGCCTGTAATCCCAGCACTTTGGGAGGCCGAGACGGGCGGATCACGAGGTCAGGAGATCGAGACCATCCTGGCTAACATGGTGAAACCCCGTCTCTACTAAAAAAAAAAATACAAAAAACTAGCCGGGCGAGGTGGCGGGCGCCTGTAGTCTCAGCTACTCAGGAGGCTGAGGCAGGAGAATGGCATAAACCCGGGAGGCAGAGCTTGCAGTGAGCTGAGATCCGGCCACAGCACTCCAGCCTGGGTGACAGAGCGAGACTCCATCTCAAAAAAAAAA
>NC_045451.1:11901848-11917996 GCF_002776525.5 Piliocolobus tephrosceles
TATATTATATTTTATATATTATATATTATATTTTATATATTTATATATTATATTTTATATAATATATTTTATGTATTTATGTATTATATTTTATATATTTATATATTATATTTTATATAATATATTTATATATTATATATAAATATATTATATATTATATTTAGGGAGTACACTTATAGGTTTATTAATGTGATGCTGTGGTTTGGGCTTCTACTGAATCAGTCATCCGAATGATGAACATAGGACCCAATAGATAATTTTCAACTCTTCCTCCTCTATCTCTCCCTTTTTAGATTCTCCAGCGTGTATTGATTCCATCTTTATATCTGAGTGTGGACAATGTTAACTTCCACTTAAAAGTGAGAATATGTGGCCTTTGATTTTCTGTTCCTGTGTTAATTCACTTAGGAAAATGGCCTCCAGCTGCATCCAAGTTATTTCAAAGAACTTGAGTTTGCTTATTATGGCTTCACAGTATTCCATGGAGTATACATGCCACATTTCTTTAATCCAATCCATTGTTGATAGACACCTAGGTTGATTCCATGTGTTTGCTATTGTGAACAGTGCTGCATAAAATGCATGAGTACATGCGCATTTTTGGTAGAATTATTTATTTTCCTCTGGGTATATGCCCAGTAATAGGACTGCTGTGTCAAATGGTAGTTCTATTTTTAGTTCTTTGAGAAATCTGCAAACTACCTTCCATAGTGGCTGAACTAATTTACATTCCTACTAACAGTGTGTAAGCATTCCCTTTGCTCCTCAGCCTCACCAGCTTCTCCTGGTTTTTTTATTTTTGTGTAACAGCCATTCTGATGTGTGAGATGCTATCACATTCTGGTGTTGTTCTGCATTTTTTTGATGATTAGTGATGTGGGCATTTTTTTTTTTTTTGTATATTTGTTGGCTGCTCATATGTCTTTTCTTGAGAAGCGTCTGTTCATGTCCTTTGCCCATTTTTTAACAGAGTTATTTGTTTTTTTAGTTCCTGATAATTCTGGATATTAGTTCTGTGTTGGATGCATAGCATGCAAATATTTTCTCCCTTCTGTAGCTTGTTGTTTACCCTGTTGATAGTTTCTTTTGCTGTGTGGAAGCTCTTTGATTAGGTCTCAATTGTCCATTTTTGTTTTTGTTGCATTTGCTTTTGAAGTCTTAGTTATAAATTACTTGCCTAGGCCAATGTCCAGAAGAGTATTTCCTAAGGTTTTTTCTAAGATTTTTTATAGTTTGAAGTTTTTTATTTAAGATTTTAATCCATCTTGAGTTAATTTTTTTATATGGTGAGAGGTAAAGTCCAGTTTCATTATACTGCATATGGTAACTCAGTTATCCCAGCACCATTTATTAAATAAGGTGTAAGATATGGGGTTTTAACATTGTTTATTATATTTAATGAAATACAAGAAATGGATGTGAGTATATGAAATTTAAATATTTTTGTATGTATATATACCATAATATATATATAACATATATGACACACTAAATATAAATGTTTCTACATAACATATAAAGACATATATATTCATAAATATATACATGTATATGTAAACTCAAAGGAGTATTTGAGTTAGACAGACTTTCTAAGACTAGAAAATGCTGATAATTTTTTCTTAGAAATTTTATAATTATTCTAGAACGAGTAAAGGCAGAACTATGCAACACCTCATATGACAAAATAGAAAAGACCTCTTTGCCTCATTATAGTTTCATCGTCACATAGTCTTGACCATGTACCATCTGGCCTTCTTTTGTCCTAAATATTTCTAATGTTTTCTATACGTAAGAGTCACATAATTTTACAGCAACAGAAGATTCTTAGAATTACACAATAACTTTGCTTGTATTTCTTTTTTCAAATGAAGAGAGTCTTTAAGACTTACGGTCAAGTACATTTCCAGGTAGAGAAAATGATCTTTCAGTAAGTCAAAACTGGACATTGTTTTCTAGTCAGCGCCCATGAGTACTGCTCTAAACACAAATAATATGTTGACTGTGACTTACTTTATATAACGTTCACAATTTCACTTAGCTCTTACCAACTAAAAATTTAAAAAAATAATAAGCAGCTATTGATATATAATATTTTTCTGGTTAAGATTATGTGAATTTACATGTTAAAATTTGTTAATAACTATTATAATTATCCCATAATTGGGGTACCTATTGTTCAAAGTTTGATGCATAGTCTTCGAGAATTTTTTTTGCAGATACTAAAAAGGAAACGTATATAAAATCATATTTTAGCACATAACTCCCTGAATTTCTGTCAGTTTTCTTCTGGCCTACCAAGTCTTCCTTTCCAGCACTTCGTTCTACAAATGAGTTTCAGTATTCATCCTTCATTAATACCTATTGTCATGAGTTTCCTTACATTTCTATGTGTTATTGAAGACTCTTTCTCTGGAATATATTTTACCTCAGAATTTCTACATAATGCTTATTTCAATAGTGAAGCTCTATTTCTTGGCATTTCTGAATCTATCTGAGGTCAATATTTAATAATGCATAAAGCTGTTGATTCCTTTAGTTTCCCAATACCGAAACAACAAGCTTAGTAAGGCAGAGCCTAGATGAGACCTCCAATGCTATAATGTTCAGAGTTATTCAAGCCCTGCTTCATTCTACTTTTGGCACAAATGGGCAAGTATACTCATGCCCACTATAAGAAAAATGAAATCCAAAACAAATAATAGAATGAAAAATTTCTAGAAAACTTTAGTTCCATTCTCCAGAAAGATGGCATTCCCAATTTAGTTTAGTCTGTCTCACTCGTGTTCATTAAGTTAAATTTAATTGACTTAAATTGACCTGAGTGTCCATAATTCTGGGAGGAAGACAGGGTGACCTATAATTCAGAGGACTATCTGTGCTTTTTTGAGCTGTTTGTTATTAGTGAGAACCTGGAAGGGAAGCATCCTCAGGGTGTGATTATCTGTGTGTTTTCTTGCCTCATTTCTCCCCTAGGTGTGTAAGCTTGTAGAAGGTAGGAATTGTATGGTTTTCATCTTTAAGTTTCATTACATTTAGCAAAGACTTTGGTACATAGAAGCTCAATAAACTGTTGAATTAAATCTAATGGGAAGCAAAACCATAATGTATTTTGAATGTGTCCCAGATCAAATAAATCTAAGTCTAGAATTGCTGCTATTGAGAAGGTTGAGAAATTTCTTATTTAATCCAATTTCTAAACGTCATTCTAAAACATTTAATGCTCTTTAACTTGCCCCTAACCTAGAAAAATCAACCAGTAATACAACTCTAAATACAAAAGCTTGGAATTTTTGTTTAAAACTGCTTGACTCTAGCATATCACCAGACCAATGGGAGAGAAAAGAAATGGATACTCATTTGATATCCCTGGAATTCTTGAGACTCCAAAAGTAAATTTCACCAGAAATAGAATGGTCTGTGAATGAAGATATTTTGTAACCACAGTTCTAATTAGCATTTTGTTACTGTTATCAGGAAGAAGTCTTGGATTTTATGTAGTGTTGTTTTTTGTTTTGTTTTAATAAAGATTTACTGTAGCTGAATTCAGTATATTCATTTTGGAAGTTGGTAAATCTAGGCCTGTAGTAGTCATAATAAGTGATATGGTGGCAATGAAATGTAATGAAAACAGCAGATCAATTAAAGAAAGAGCTGGGTTGTCTGGAAACAAGGAATAAAAATTTAAATAAAAGTAATATTGTATCAAAACTCATTTGAGTTTTAACAGCTGTTTTAAGCATTATGCAAAAATATTCTAGTAAGCCTATATACACATGATTGAAGGATTATCTCCAAAAGTGACAGAAACCCAACAAGAGATTTAACTCTTCGTTTAAATTATCTGACAAAAAAGCCTTAAAGGATAAAAATAATAATCTTGGCAGTATAACTCTTCCTTGTTGATTATTCTCTCATATCGATGCCTTCAAATTCTTGTCTCATGCCTCTTTGGCCTGTGCATTTACTTAGATATTGTGAGGTATTTTGGGTATATGTAAATTATGAGTATGGAAAAAATAGGAAAGAAGAAACAGTAAAAGAAAAGATGGAGAGATAATAATAGAATGAGAGGAATAAAGACAAGGAGAGAGAGAAATATTTTGTGTTTTAGCAGTCCACATATGAGTCATCTGGATTGTGTGCAATTGGCTACATTCAACAAAAGCAAAGATTATGTAGCTTGGAGATATTTTCCATTCTTCTTTTTGTCTAGAATTCTTAAAATGCAAGGTTATGCATCTATTCAAAATATTTGCATTGGGATATAAATATATTAAAGTGAAGACAAGGTAAGATAATGAGATTAAAAGCTAAAAATAAAATTATATGTGAAATTCTTGGTGCCACCACATTTTGAGCTCCGCAGTGATTTTCCAAGAAGTGAGGAAAAAATAACAAAATTATCTTACTTTGCATTGCTTTTAAATATGCTGCCAAAGTCTATGAAATTTTCATTTCTGACTTACACTTTTACTTAGTACTCTTCCAAGTTTCTAGTGATAGTTAACAGCTAGACATGTAGACACTCTGTTTTTTACTAGAAAGATAAAAAATAAGGCATTCAAACATTGTAGGCAGAGTTTTCAAAGATTCCAGGCAGAATTTTCTCTTCAATAAATCAATGGGAAATGTGCCCCCCTCCCAATTAAAGACAAACATTGCTTCAGAATGGCATACAATAATAATGAAAGAGAATCTATAGTTTGATCCTAATATTAAGTAATTAGAATCGGTGGTAAAATATAATAATGGTGTAAATTATAGATCCTTTTCTTTATTTTATAAAAGACTTATCACAGTAAGGTAAAAACATTCTATTTCAACTTCTTCTGGGGATACAGATATTGACAAGAGAAAGGACAGCTGTCCCAAGCACTAAATGAATGGTGCAATTAGCTACAAGTCAAGGCATCATAAAGTCCCTATGGAGAAAAAGATGTCTGTGAATGATGCCGGAGTAAGAAACTGCACAGTGCATCAATATGTATTTTTCATTCATCATATCTCTGAATGTCTCTTCTGGGGTTGCTCCTTTGGCAGTGCATAATTATACTCCACCTAGACCCCAGCCACTGATTTATCTATATGTCTTTTTACTGTCAGTTCTAAACATTGTACAGATACACACATATGCATGCACACAAAATAATGAAGATACATACCCACACCCAAAGCTGGCCTATAATTTGACTGGTTAATACAATAAATAGGAATGACCAGAGACACTGGGCAAAGTGAGCTGCCAAATTAATAGACATTCAGGCCACTCTCTTTTCGTGATATGTCCTCTGTCTTCCTACCTAGTCTCTTTAGTTCTGGTAAATGTCTCTCTCACAAATATAAACACAAAAATATGTTTGTCATAGTTGTAATATGTTGTAAATATTTATATTTTATGAGATTATATCTGCTTCTTTAGTCAAACATGTTATGTATTATTTCGCTGTTAATTTATTTGAACAGCTACCACAACGATGCTAATCTATAGCAGAATTTTAATTAATGTTATTTAGCTGAATGGTTTTTAATATAAAAGGATGTTGCCGTCCAGTGCAATGTGAAATGCAGGACAGAAGAAAAATATTATTACTTTTTGAATATCAACTATATTCTAGATACTGTATTAGTGATTACACATCTTCCTTTGACCCTCAGCATAATATTACAGGGTATGTATTTATGTTACCAGTTGACAGGTAAAGAAATGGGCTCAGAATGAAATACTAAACAGCTCAATCAAGGTCAACTTTAATGCTGATTGGTAGAGTCAGAATTTTAATTCACAATACTTTGACACAAAAACTGTTTTATATCTAGTAATTGGAGGATAAGAATCATCAATATTCAATTTTTACAGAATAGCTTTATTCAATCTGAAGAGTAACATATATTATGAGATCATGCTTTGAAAACAATTTTTATAGATTTTTTTCCAGATAATAAATTTCAGGGTAAATGGGTGGAACTTACACATTTACTTCTATCACTCAGGTAAAATTCTCCCTCTCTTCCCCTCTCACCACTCCAATCTATTATTTATCTACTTTTGTTGTATTCATATCTATAGTTTGTCCTTAACTAATGGCAATGGTGCATAGATATGCTACTAAAAGTCAGGAGAAACATCAGGTAAGTTGTCGGAATATTAGAATATGTATGTTGATATTGTTTGGCTCTGTGTCCCCACCCAAATCTCATCTCAAAGTGTAATCCCCACGTGTTGAGGGAGGGAGGTGATTGGATCATGGGGCAGTTTTTCTCATTCTGTTTTCATGATACTGAATGGGTTCTCATGAGAACTGATGGTTTTATGTTTGACAGTTTTTCTTTCACATGATCTCTGTAGCCTGCCACCATGAAGGATGTGCCTGCTTCCCCTTCTCCCATGATTGTAAATTTCCTGAGGCCTCCCCAGTTATGTGGAACTGTGAGTCAATTTAGCCTCTTTTCTTTATAAATTACTCAGTCTCAGACAGTTCTTATAGTAGTGTGAGAATGGACTCATACATATGTATATATCTGGCATTTAGTCTCTTGCATGAATGACATCAATAATAGGACCTACAACATGGTTCTGTGAACTGGTAAGAGGCAAGATGAGATTTGGCTATGTGACATAGAATACAAAGGTCCTCTTGGTAAAAACTTTGAATCATCACCTATTTAGAACATTGAGGTTAAATCAGATGTTGAAGGCTCTAAGAACGGGAACACTGAAAAATTTTAAAATGTAAGTCCATTCTAGATGCTTCAACTGTCAATTCAATCCCTTTGTCCTGGCCTTTTTGCACAAGATGGTAGACCATTGATAGTGCTCTCAATGCAGGCTACCAGGAGAAGAAGTTTCTCTTGATTTATTGTGCTTTCATTCTATGAACTGTCAGGGCTTTCAAGATCACTACTGATGTATCTGGGTACAGATATGTATTAGAGTTCTCTTAGAGGGATCGAACTAATAGGATATATATATATATACACACACACACACACATACACACACACAGATACATATATATATATATCTGACATTTAGTCTCTTGTATGAATGACATCAATTATAGGACCTACAACATGGTTCTGTGAACTGTTAGAGACAAGGTGAGATTTGGACATGTGACATAAAATACAAAGGTTAAATTGGTGTGTGTGTGTGTGTGTGTGTGTGTGTGTGTGTGTGTGTGTAGAGAGAGAGCAAGGAGTTTATTAAGTATTAGCTTACATGATCACAACGTCCCACAATAGGCTGTCAGCAAGCTGAGGATAAAGGAGAGCCAGGCTGAGTCCAAAACTGACGAACCTGGAGTCTGGTGTTCAACGGCAGGAAGCATCCAAGACAGAAGAAAGATATATGCTGGGATGCTAGGCCTGTCTCTCCTTTTCACGTTTTTCTGCCTGGTTTGTATTCACTGGAAGATGATTAGATTTTACATACCAGATTAAGGGTGGATCTGCCTTCCCCAGCCCACTGACTTAAATGTTAATCTGTTTTGGCTACACCCACACAGAAATACCCAGGATTAATAATTTGTATCCCTCAATCCAATCAAGTTGACACTTAGTATTAACCATCACAAGATAATACTTCATTTGCTATTGATATCACTTAGACCATTACACCTTGGATGGTGAGGAGGCTATATAAGCCTTAGAAATTAATGAGATAAAGGTCACGTCTAACCATCCAGAACTCTGCAACAGTGTGTTACAACCCAGATAAGTACCAAGAATGCTCTTCCTTCCTTCCTTTCTTTCTTTCTTTTTTTCTTTGAGTTACAATAAAATAAATTTATTCCCTCAAAGTTCTGGAGCTAGAAATCCCAAATCAAGGTGGGGATAGGACCAGCTTCCTCTGAAGCCTCTAGTAACCCCAGACATTCCTTACTATGTGGCAACACAACTCTGATCTCTCAATCTTCACATGCTCATCCTTCTTTTGTGTCTGTGCCCAGTTGTTTTCCTTCTTATAAGGTCACCATCTTAATCTGATTACATCTGCAAAGACCCTGTTTCCAAAGAAACTCATATTCACAGGTACTGGCAGCTGGGACTCCAACACACCTTTTGGGGAAACACAATTCAATCCATAACAGATGTGAACCAAGTGAGGGAGAGAGGGCTGAATCATCTGAGATTTCCGGAACGAAAGATAAGATGCCGAGTCCTATTTTAGCAGAAGGTTCGGCTATGGCGACATAGCGAGACTCCATCTCAAAACAAAAACAAAAAAAAAAAAATAAAAATAAAAAAATAAAATAATAATAATAATAAATAATGTGACTTCTGCTGAAATAGAGCCTCCACCAATAGAAAAACCTCCCAGCTGAAATACATTCTCCATTAGCTGAAGATGCCACTGCTTAAGCAGAGCTCAGACCTGCTGAGGAGACCCATGCCCAAGTTCAGCCGCCACCTGAAGAGACTCCTGCTGCTGAGGAGGCCACTACAGTCGCAGAGGCCTCTGTTAAAGTTCAGCCTCCACCAACTGAAGAGGCTTCATTAGTGAATTTTCGTGCTGAAATTCAGCCTCCAGCTGACCAAGAGAGAGACAGTGAAGACATATGGTGGTACAAATCCTCTCAGGCTGAGTCCTGAAACATCTCATCAAGGGACCAGAAGTACCCAATCTCATTAAAGTGTTGGGGTACACTTGCTGTGAAACTTACAGCTCTTGCTGGAATAAACAAAAAATCCATTTCTTATACCACACATAAAAGAGAGGTCAGTTTCCCTTTGTTTCACACACACACACACACACACACGCACACACACATACGATCTCTCTTCCACACTTCGTCCACCTCCAAAGCACTAGAAGCACTTCCAAAATGAATGATAGGGTATACCCATTACAATAAAGTAAATATTGCAATAACGTAAGTCAGACAATTTTTTGGTTTTCCAGTGCTTATACAAATTATCTTTACACTATTTAGTGGTATATTAAGTGTGCAATAGCATTATATATAAAAATATACAAACCTCTTAATTTAAAAATATTTTTATTGCTGAAAAATACTAGTAATCATCTGAGTCCTCAGATACAGAATTAGCATCATTCTTAAGGGCCCTAGGATCTTCAGAGTAGTCAATTAGATGAGCATTGGATTTAACTTAAAATTCACCAGCTGGGCGCGGTGGCTCACGCCTGTAATCCCAGCACTTTGGGAGGCCGAGGCGGGCGGATCACAAGGTCAGGAGATTGAGACCACGGTGAAACCCCGTCTCTACTAAAAATACAAAAAATTAGCCGGGCGAGGTGGCGGGCGCCTGTAGTCCCAGCTACTCAGGAGGCTGAGGCAGGGGAATGGTGTGAACCCAGGAGGCGGAGCTTGCAGTGAGCTGAGATCAGGCCACTGCACTCCAGCCCGGGCGACAGAGCGAGACTCTGTCTCAAAAAAATAAATTCACCAACTGCATTATCCCCTGACAAAAGAGTCATCCTGTCTGTTGAAACTGTCAAGTCAGGCTTTGACTTCTCCTCTCTATCTATGACAGTCCTAAATGGCATCATTTTCTGATAAAAAGCTGATTCGTCGACATTGAAAGTCTGCTGTTCCTTGTAGCTACTTTCATCACTATCTTAGCTAGATGTTCTGCATAGCTTGCTGCAGCTTCTACATCCTCACTTGCTGCTTCACTTTGTACTTTTATGTCATGGAGAAAACTTCTTCCCTAAAATCTCATGAAACAACTTCTGGGTTCCAATTTTTCTTCTGCAGCTTCCTCACCTTTTTCAGCCTTCATAAAATTGAAGAGAGTTAGGACTATGCTCTTGATTAGTATTTGAGAATTTTATGGTTCAATAGATCTTCAAACCCGACCACTAAAGTTTTCTCCATCAGCAATAAGCCTGTTTTGCTTTCTTATCATGTATGTGATCACTGGAATATCATTTTTAATTTCCTTTAAGAATATCTCCTTTGCATTTTCAACTTGTCTACCTGTTTCATACAAAAGGCCTACCTTTTGGCCTATCTCAGCTTTTGACATGACTTTCGCAGTCAATTTCATCTTTTCTAGTTTTAAAGTCAAAGACATGTAACTCTTCCTGTCACTTGAATACCTAGAGGCTATTGTAGGGTTATTAGTTGGCCTAATTTTGGTATTGCTGTGTCTTAGGCAACAGGGAGGCCTGAGGAGAGGAAGATGAGGAAACAGCTGGTTGGTGAAGCAATCAGAGTACACACACGTTTATGAAGTTCCCTGTCTTATATAGGTATAGTTCATGGTGCTCCCAAAACAATTGCAATAGTAACATCAAAGATCACTATTCACAGATCACCATAACAGATATAATATTAATGAAACAGTTTGGAATATCATACGAATTAGTAAAATGTGACACAGAGACACCAAGTAAGCACATGCTGCTGAAAAAAAATGGCACCAATATACTTGATCAAAGCAGGGTTGCCACAGACCTTCAATTATAAAGAATTCAATATCCGAGAAGCACAATAAAATGAGGTATGCCTGTATTTAGGGTAAGAAATTACTAAAAAAAAAAAAGGCTCATTTTTCTTGGAAATTATTACTCATCAAAAATTGCTTGGAGGAGAACATCAAAGGTTATGTGAGCACTGGATTTCTTTTAAACCTCAGAGATACATGTCTTAGCTACTATTATAAAAACATTTAGGGAAGTAAAAGGATAATTTTCCAATTCATCAAGAATAAAAAGGCTTTTTGTCACTGACTACCTTTGAAAATTTTGGCTATCCTTCCTTTTTATACTGGAGGAATAAAAACAAGGAAAAATGATGTTTATGACTTTTCCAGAATTTTAGAGTAGTTTCTTCCATAGCTGAGATCATTCTCTAATGGTATTTCCATTCAAAAAAACCCACAAACATTTTGTCTGTCTCTTTCTCCCTATGAATTTTAATGGAAAATAGTGTCAAAATAAAAAGAAACTCATACATAATCTGTTTTGAGATTGCCATGAGTTAAATCTCATGATGTTTTCAGTACGCCTTCGCAACTGCTCTTTGAATTTGCCCTAAAGGACACTAAAGTTTAATTAATTATTAATGACTTTTAGGGAGAAGAGTGTAAAAATAAATCTCTTCTCCACCAATTACATTACAACTGACATACTGCACACAGCCACACATGCCTGACTAATACCCACATCTGGCCTCTGAATCAGGAGATAGGACTCTGTGTGGAATGCTGCAGGGCAAGTGAAAGGATCCTCTGTGCTCCTGTCACACTATCCGTCTCCTCTTTCAAGGGTTTCTATTACATCCTAATGCTGTTGTTGAAATAAAAATAACTTCGATACTTGCCCATATTTATCACTGTAGACATGGTTGATTTGGTGGCAAAGACATCAATGTTTTTACCCTAATTGTGTAAAATCCCATAATCAAAACTATTTACATATTATATGCTTACTACTGATTTGCACACACTTTTATGCCTTATACTAAATAACATAATTCATTTGGAAACGAAAAATAAAACATTTTGTGCCTACACTCAGTAAGTATACCCAAAGCACAGCAGTTAATACTATGGTCAGATAGAATCAAGACTGGCATGGGAGCTGGTTAACACACTTCCCACAGATTGTTGCAGTGAAAATGAGGATCCCAAATCATATTCATTTTCCTGAAAATGTGTGGTTCTAATGGTGCTATGTAATTCTAAATATTACTTTATTACATTACTTACTTTCTATTATAAATAAGAAATTAAATTTATTATCTTTTATAAATGCTACACATTCTGGCACATTTTAGAATTCAAGGATTTTTTTCATTTCAAGGTATTCAGAAAGTGACACCCACTCACGTCATACCAAAATGCAATGGGGACAGTTCCAGGTGCCAAGCCAGACAGCTGAGAGCATTTGGACAGTGCTTCCAGCTGAAAGTGTTTAAGTGAAGCTCCTTATCAGTTGGAAAAGACTTTTGCCAGTGGTTAGATCTGGGAGCTCTGGAGACCAGATGTGGTTTTGTAGTCCACATTGAACTTGAGCTAAATATAGGCGATAAATATAAGTCAAGTACAGATTCCAATACAGAGTCATAAATTAGAAGCCATGAGGGAACCAAGAGCTACGGAAGATGACTCATCTGTTGGAATTTGACTTTCACTAAATACTCAGAATAAAATGAGGTGATATTCAGGAAGGAAATCTATGAGGCAAATAGACGAAGAATTTGCTCATTGCTAAATTTGTTCTATAGGGGAAGTGAAAATGTGTTTTACAGATTTTTTTGTGCAAAGATTTTCAATGGCAAAGCAATGTATTATAAGATAGTCTAGTTCCTAGTTATTAAATATTAAGATGTTTCTTTCAATAAAAAACAAGCTTGCTTTTGTCAGAACATTTTGGTGTTTTAGAGCTAGAAGGAAACCATAAGCTCCTGCGACTCAACTCCATTATTCCACCTATTAAAAAACTGGGGGCAAGAAGTTAAGAGGCTTCCTTATACAGCAGAGAGCAAGTGCTAGAACTGAACTTAGATATTTAATTTTATGTTGATTCAATCTATCTCTGTGGTCACTGGTAGCCCTTATCTACTACATAAAACTTTCACTCAATGAATTATGGATTCTGGAGTAAGTTTGCCTTAAAGAAGCAACAGCAATTATAGACTGAAAGTATGTAAGTCCCAAAATTTAACTTAATGCCCTAACTCTCAATGTGATAGTACTAGGAGATGGGGTCTTTGGGCGGTAATTGGGTTTAGATGAGGTCATTGGATAGAACCCACATGATGGGATTAGTGGCCTTATAAGAAGAGGAAGAGACGCCAGAGCTGCCTCTCTCCACCATGTGAGAACACAGTGGGAAGATGGTCTTCTGAAAGCCAGGAAAGGGGCCCTCACTGAGAACCCAGCAATACTGTCATGCAGATCATGCTCTTCTAGTCTCCAGAACTGTGAAAAATAAATGTCTGTTTAAGCCACTTACTATATGGTATTTTGTTACACCTGCTCAAGAAGACGAAAACAGGCAATATTGCCAGAAAAGCAATACTGTGGTTGCCTAAAAGCAGCATGAGGAAGTCTCCTGCAAGTATCTACTAAGGAGCACTCGTTGACCTCCTTTCCTTCATCTCCCAGGAGTCACCGGTTTGATTGGCACTGTCACTCTGGGACTGTGCACTATATCTGATGACACTGACTGATTGCATGCCCTAAAGCATTTGTTCCCGGCATAACCCAGTTCTCTGACAAATATTGCACAATTGTTGAACACCAATAAAATTATGTTATGAGAGGTAAATTAAATCTTATCTATTTTGAGCTACTTTCAACAAGAAAAATATCTTCAAAAGAATTCTCTTGACTCGAGTACCTAAATGTTTTTTTAAAGAAGTCAAGGTCTTTTTTATGTCACTTGAATTTGAAAAATACTGTACTTTTAGATTGTTTATGGGAAATACCTTTTCCTGACATATAAATGTAAGACTATTCTAGTTTATGTATTATAATATATAGTTAAGTGCCTTACGGATTTGAAAAAAAAAAAGTTTTGAATATGTATTTTCAAAATCTTAGTCATAGCATAGAGATAAGTCATTTTATAGAAAAGACTTACCAACAGAGTGAATGTAAATAGAAAAGAGAAATGTTTCAAGAACTGAGCCCTGATATATTCCAAGGCTAAGGTGGTAGGAGAGAAGAAGAGGAGACCAGCAACTGAGACTGAGAAATAATGACTAATGAAGGAAGAGGAAAACCACGTTCATGTGATGTTCTGCAAACTAAGTAAACAAAGGAAAAAAGAGCTTCTAGGAGGAATGAGTGATACAATGGACAGATGGTGCTGATAGGTCAAGTAAGATGAGGCCTAAGAATTAATCATTATATTTAGCACTGCAGAGGTTTATATTTAATTATACAAGAGCAGTTTAGGGGAGTAATAGGGATAAGGCCTCACTGAATTGGGTTAAAAAGATTCAGTAGTACTGGGAGTCCTAGTGAAACCACTTTTCCAAAAATTACGACAGTAAAAGAGATCTGACCTAACAAATCTTCCTCTTGCCTTTAACCTCCAAACTGCCCTTAGTCATTCGTGGGCCTGGGACAAGATAACTTTGGGAGAAATTTCGTTTATAGTTTAAATGATTATAGCCCTTTCCCAAAACTAAATCGCTTTTGTAAAACTAATGAAAGAGACCACCAGATTAAGAGAATGAGAGGAGTTATTCTGCTAAGAGGTAGTCATAAGTGATTGCCAGCTATTATTCTGGAGGTTACAAGATTTGCGACTTCCCAATTACTCCTGTAGATATCACTATTGTAGAAACTAAGATTGACCTTTTGAGATGTCTTTTCAGGTTTTTGCATTTCTGACAACAGGATTACCCACCAACTGGTCCTGTGGCCCCCAACTCAGAAGTGGACTAAGAGCACAAGGACCATTTTCCACACTCCTATGTTTACATTGCATTCCTGGGCAATCCCTGGTCACTGCCAAACTATCTTTGAAAAACCCTCCGCATTTTAGCGGAGCCTGATTTGAATAATAATAAAACTCCAGTCTCCCTTGTAACCAGCTCTACATGTATAAAGCTCTTTTTCTATTGCAAGCCCCCTGTTTTGATAAATCGGCTCTATGTCAGCAACAGGCAAGATGAACCCATTGGGTGGTTATACTAGTAAGAGTAAGTAGACAAGAGAAAGCAATAAAAGACTTCCTAATTGAAAAAAAAAAAAGTCAAATTATCCTTGTTTGCAGACCATATGATCTTATATTTAGAAAAATCTAAAGACTCCACCAAAAACAAATAGAACTCATAAACAAATTCAATAAAGTTTTAGGATACAATATCAGGATACAAAAATTAGCAGCATTTCTATATGTCAACAGTGAACAATTGGAAAAAGAAACCAAGAAAGTAATTCCATTTACAGTAGCTACAAATAAAATAAAATGACTCAGCATAAACTTAACCAAAGAAGTGAAAAATGTCTGCAATAAAAACTAAAAAACACTGATGAGAGAAATTAAAGAGGATACAAAGAACTGGAACAATACCCCCGATCATGGATCATATGAATCAATATGGCTAAAATGTCCATACTATCCAAAGCAATTTACAGTTTCAATTCAAAAAATATCAAAATACCAATATTCTTCACACAAATAAAAAATAATAATTCTAAAATTTATATGAAACCACCAAAGACCCAAAATAACCAAAGCAATCTTGAGCAAAAAGAACAAAGCTGGAGGCATCACCTGACTTCAAATTATACTACAAAGCTATAGTAAGCAAAACAGCATGGTACTGGCATAAAAAGACATATAGACCAAGGGAACAAAATAGAGAACCCAGAAAGGAATCCACATATTTACAGTTTATGCATTTTTTGCAAGGCTACAGAAGTATACAATGGGGAAAGGACAGCCTCTCCAGTAAATTGTGCTGGGAAAACTGGATCTCTGTATGCAGAAAAATAAAACTAGATCCTGTCTCTCTCCAAACAAAAATCAAATCAAAATGGATTCAATACTTATATCTAACACCTGAAACTATGACACTACTAGAAAAAAACATTGGGGAAACTCTTCAGGACATTAGTCTGGGCAAAGATTTCTTTAGTAATACCCTACAAGCACAGGCAACCAAAGCAAAATTGTACAAATGGGATCACTACTAGCTAAAAGCCTTCTGCACAGCAAAAGAAATAGTCAAGAAAGGGAAGAGACAACTGCAGAATGGGAGAAAGTCTTTGCAAACCACCCATCTGACAAAGGATTAATCACAAAAATGTACAAATAGCTCAAATGACTCAATAAAAAAAAAAAAAGACAAATAGTGTGACTTAAAAAATGGACAAGAGTCTGAACAGATATTTCTCAAAAGAACACATACAAATGGCCAGCAGGTATATAAAAAAATGTGCATCCAACAAATGTGAATTAAAACTACAATGAAGTATCATCTCACCCCGTTAAAATGTGTTTTGTCAAAAAGACAGACAATAACAAATGTTGTGAGGAAGTAGAGAAAGAGGAACCCTCATACACTGTTGATGGGGATGTAAATTAGTACAGTAGTATGGAGAATAATATGAAGGGTCCTCAAAATACTACAAAAAGAACTATCATGTGATCTAGCAGTTCCACTGCTGGGGATATATATATATATATATATATATATATATATATATATATATATATA
>NC_045451.1:11918006-11940429 GCF_002776525.5 Piliocolobus tephrosceles
TATATATATATATATATATATATATATATATATATATATATATATATCTCCAAAGGAAATCAGTATATTGGAGATACATTTGCACTTCCATTTTTATTACAGCACTGTTCACAATGGCCAGTATATGGAATCAACCTAAGTGTCAATCAGTGGATGAATGGATAAAGAAAATGTACATAGACACAGTGGAATACTACTCAGCCATAATTATATGAATGAAATCCTGTCATTTGAAATAACATGGATGGAACTGAAGGACATTGTGTTATGTGAAATAAGTCAGGCGCAGAAAGACAAATATCACATGTTCTCACTCATATGTGAGAGCGATAAACAAAATCAAAGTCATTGAGATACAGACTAGAATGATGGTCACTAAAGGGAAGGGAAGTAGAGAGAGGGGATAGAGATGTGATGGTATAGGTATAAAAGTACAGTTAGATAGAAGGAATAAGATCTAGTTTTCAGTAGCATAATAGGGCAACTATAGTTAATAATTTAATTTATTGTATATTTCAAAATAAATAAAAGGGTGGAATTGGAATGTTCCTAATACAAAGAAATGATAAGTACTTGAAGTGCTGGATATCCCAATTGCCCTGATTTAATCATTTCACATTGTATGTTTCTATCAAAATATCACATGTACCCCACAAATATTTACAATTAATATCCATCCATAATAATTAATTTTTTCTAGCAAAGTAAAACGAAATGAAGTTAAAAGAGTATGTAGTGTATCTGGTTTCCATAAGACAGTCTAGATTTGCACTTAACTTCAATCACTATCAATAGCATTTCCTTTTATTCTCAACAATATCCTGATTACCCAATGAGTTAAGTCAGCACTTAGTTATTAAATAAAGACCAGGAGAAAATAGATTGGAGATAGCAAATGTAGAAGACTTTTTTAAGAAGCTTTCTTGAAAAAGAGAGTAGGAAAATAGCTAGAGATGACTTGGATCTAGAGACAGTCTTTTTGTGTATCTTTTAGGGATGAAAAATCTACTGAAGTACTTTGTGTTGATGGATATGTTCATGTAGAGAAGGAAAATTTGGTACTGCAGCCTAGACAAGTAAGTTTCTGAAGGACTGTATTTCAGTAGAGAGGAAAAGATCTGATGCTCAAGTGGAGGAAGGGGCTCATAGAGGAGAGCTATTTATTTAAGCAACTGTGTAGAGGGCAGAGCACATTTATTAGCTGAAACAAGAAACACACTGTAGAGCCAAACATGAGAGTTAAACATTCTGAAGATAGAAGACAGGAAAAGGAGATGTCCAGGAGGTTGTAAAAGTAAATGAGATGGGGAAATAGAGGAGCATTGCTGGGTAGAACTACAGGGCACTTTGGCCCAGATCATAAATTACTTGAGGGTTAACCAAGCCTCTCTGGTAAAACAACAAAGAATGGAACAAAAGAAGTAAAGAAGTGGAAGTGAATTTAAGTGCCTTTACGAAGAAAATTTTGAGGGCAATGAAGCAGAAAAATCGAAGATCCCTCCAAGGTTCTTCATGTTAAGAGAGCAGTAGACCCCGTGTCTTAAATTTAAGAAAGAGAGATCTTATATTAGGTGATAAATTTGCTTTAAAAAACATTTACTTCGCCCTACCCTTCGTACTTGTAGAAAGTTGTGTTAATAGTTGCAAATGTAAATATATAAATTTGGTAGAGATTAAGATAAAGAACATAGGCTTGACAGGCTCATAAAAATGATTTCTGAAAGCTCAAAAGTAAATATTATTTGAAAACGAAGAAGTTACATATCAGTTATAGAATCGAATGCTGAAGAATTTGTATAATTAGTTATATCCAACATGTAGCATAAACTGGCAAACAATAGACATCCAATAAATGTTGACTGAATAAAAAAATGGATATATCCAACTGTACAGATAATAAGAACATAACAGGAGAAAGTGGGTTGTAGAGTCTTGCCTTTCAAGGGGTTTTATGGCCAAATGACATAAAGAAAAAAGGAAATATTGTAACTATAATGGAATAAAAATGTTTTTATTAGTGCGTTTTTAGAAAAAAAGTAATAATATTTTAATATGGCTGACTGTTCTGGCTGACTATTCTTGACTTCCCTCTTGTATCTTCAGAGACTTTTAGAAGATACATTATAAGCACAGATTTATGAATAAAATTAAATATCTGATATGCAGAAGAAGAACATAGAAGGTTATTTTAAACAAATGTAGCACTGGATGTGATCTTAAAATATTTCCTGCAATACAGAGATCATGCTCTCAACCTTGTAAATTGAATACTAAACATTGTTATAATTAAAATTATACATGTATCCACAAAAAAAGCTAAAGTTGTAAAGGGATATTATGACATCACTAATATTAAATAACGAATTGACATAATTTATAATTATATTCAAAACATATGCATCTGCTTTCTAAAAAACCTAAGCTGATGGTTATATCAGCAGAGACCAACTATGATTTCTCATTTGGGTAACTTCTAACAACTGTTCAAAACAGGTTTAACACTTCACAAATTTTAGCCAGTTATTATTCTCTCTCCATACAGAATTCATTTTCACTTTCCACAAGGAGTCTGGCTCTGACTGGCACAAATGATTGAATAAGCTTTAATTATACCCCTCTAAGCCTGAGTGGGTCTATAAGTACAACTTAAGAAGAGTATATTCCTTCATGCCACAAAGACTTGCTTAAGACTTCACAGAGGTCACTGAGGCTTTTGTGTAAGGACTTGCAACAGGCAAATTTTATTTTATTTTTAAGCAAAAGATTCCTTTGTTCATTACATCTCACTTTTCTCCACTGTGTTATTCTCATGTTAATAAATAACTAAAATTTCATCACAGCAACTTTTTCCTTAGACTACATAAGAACATTAAGGTTCTCCAGAGAAAGACATGGGCTCAAAACCTTTAGAAAGTCATTTTTGGCTCTGGGGGATGAGCATTAAGAATTCCCAGGAGAAATGGGAAGACAATCTCACTCTCCTCTCCCAGCTCCCTTGAGAATCCAAACCTCGGCACTGAAATCGCTTGAGGACCTATCTGGCTGACTGAAGTATCCATTGCTTCTTTTGAACTGTGTTCAATATGTTGAGAAGTGTATTTGCTTTCAACACTGTTTTTTGTTTAGTCTTTTGGTTTTTTTTTCACTTTTCCTGTATATTATGTGATTATTTTTTATATTACTAGCACAACCAAGTGAAATGCACTTTAATATTAGTATTTGACGAGGAAGGATCAAAAGGCAAAACAGTGATAAAAAATCCTTCTTTGATGTATTTTTTATGTTTCTGAAGGTAAAAAAATATAGTGAAGCTGAAATAGATTACTTAGTCTCCAGTCCCAATCTCTGACAGGCTGCCTTTTTCAATAAAACTCAAATATGGAGTTAGAACAAAGATGGCGTACAGAAGATATTTAAATGGTTTTCAGGATCTCAATCTTCCCCACGGATGTCCACACACCTTACTCACTCCAATCAGGTTCTGATTAGCAGTGTTTGCTAACAGGCTTTACAACAAACAAACAAAAAATGCAATGTAAATTGATTTTTAAGCAAATATTTTTCATTAATTTCAGTGATTGCAAAATGTTATAGTTAAAATACAGGTTGAATCCAGCCTGATAAAGTCTACCTATGCATTCCTATAGCTTCTCAACCGGGAAGCAGAACTGTGACATAGTTGAAAAGCTGCTCTTTATTTGTTCCATTGGGACCATTTGAAAAAACCTCATCAAATAAGCATGTTTATTCAAACTTTGGTGCCTGGTCCACTTTACAGACAATCTATGCAATTCTTAAAGCACGTGGTTTCAGAAATAAACCGGATTTAAAATGATCTTGACTCAAAGGAAATAGCTCCCTCTATCCCCCAAAATTTACTTATTTGTGAGTCAGAGCTACTAGACTAGTCAGGAGCTATCAGGGCAGGAAGTCTGACAACGTATCAAGAGACACAAGACTCAACCATCCCCCTTCCTAAGCATCTCTTCTTTTCAGTGCTTATAAAGTAATTCTGGCAACCTGGAGTTTTAGATCTTATCTCTTTCCCTTTCCTCAGTCTCCTTTGGAGAGGTGCTGGCAAGCTGGCAATAGTAGTCTAAACAGAAGAAGTGCTGATTGTCAGTGAAGGAACTTTGTGTGGACAAAGTCTACCATACAAGGTGAAAAGATTCATTCACAAGATAGTTAAATGCCTCTAAATAGTTAGGAATTTTCTTAATTGCATAATGAATCTCAGATGTTTGCATTACAATGAAAGGAGAGAAATTTGTAATGATAGCATCATTATAGTAGAACATAGGGCCATTTCAAGATAGAGAAAAAGATATTCATTTATCGTCTTCTCTTATAATTATATTGCAACAATAATGGTAGTTATTATTAATAATAGTGCTTAATTATAATTATACTTACTTTATTATTCAGTACTATTACTATTATTGCTAGTACTTACTCTGAGCCAGGTACTATGCTAAAGTCATTTTATGTATTATCCCATTTGATTGTCAGGATAATTCTGAAATTAGGTACTATTACAGTCATTCAATTTATAGACCTAATTTTATAGAGCTATAAGAATTTCAAGTTAAGTAGTAGAATCAAGCTTGAAATTTGCACTAGACAAAGTTAAAGCGGTAAGGAACACTTTATTTAAGTCTCTTGGCAGTAAGGGAGGTCAAAACTAAGTCAAACTGAATTCCTCTAAAACAAAGCGTGGGTGGGTTTTTAAGAATTGGGGTGAGAAAGGTACCATATCTTAGACCACTGTGCTTTCTAATTGGCTGTACCCAAAGGAAAAGTAAACTTTCTCATACTTGATGACAATAGGTAGTTTTACAACTCAGAGTAAGGAGACCTCTGAAGTTAGGCTTCTACCTTGTCACAAAAACTGGGAGATAGGGGCTCTATCTTCTTGGATAATTATATAGTCATGCCTCACTTAATGATGGGGATATATTCTGAGAAGTGCATTATTAGGTGATTTTGTCTCTGTGCAAACATCATAGAGTGTACTTACACAAACACTGATGGTATAGCCTACTATACACCTAGGCTATATGGTGTAGCCTATTGCTCCCGTGCTACAAACATATACACCATGTTACTGTAGTGAATACTGCAGGCAATTATAACACAATGGCAAGTATCTGTATATTTGAACATGTCTAAAAATAGAAAATGTACAGTAAAAATATGGTATAAAGGATAAAAAATGCTACACAGGTATTGGATACTTCTTATGAATGGAGCTTGCGGGACCGGAAGTTGTTCAGGGTGAGTCAGTGAGTGAGTGGTGAGTGAATGTGAAGGCCCAGGACATTACTCTATAATATTGCAGACTTTTATAAACACTATACACTTAGGCTATACTAAATTTATAAAGAGATAAATTGTGCTATGACATGATGACAGGTACAATGTCATCAGGTGATAGAAATTTTTCATGTCCCTTATAATCTTATAGGACCACTGTCATAAATGTGATCTGTCATTAACCAAAGTGTCATTATGTGGTACATGACTTTATTTCAAAGGGATGACCCCCAGGTTCTTGACCAGTCCTGGATTGCAAAACTGGCAAGCTGCTTTTAAAAAAGAGGAAGACAAAGGATTTACAATTATATGTTTTCTAAAGTAAATTATCTAAGATAAAGGGAGGTTAGGGCTACAGTCAGGAAGAAGGCTGTCTCAAGTTTAGTCTAGGTGAGAGGATAAGGCCTTCATGGTCATTAACAGAGTCAGAGCTCATCTTTACCCCCATGTATGAGAATCCATAGCAATGGAAAAAGCAACTAGCAATGGAAAAATATTTTTAAACTTTCTATTTATTTCTTTGCTTCATTGAGTTTCCCTTCTCCCATTCTCAAAATGAGATTTCTGTAGATCTGTAGATTACAAATCACACCTCTTAAGCCCCAGCGATTTAAGGAGCTAGGAGATGCCAAAGATTGGTGGAAAAGTTTGACAATGGGTCAGAAATTCTATGGACTATCATTTTGCTTTTAGGAGGACAAATTTATAATGTTTTCAAAATGGACTTCTGCTTAAAGCTTTGTTAGGAAAATGAAAACACAGAGGGGAGTTTTCTTGCCAAGAGCAAATGTGATAAGCAATAGTAATTTATTTAGAGGAACTGCCATGTATATGTATGGCTGCATGGCTACTGTTATCACAAGCAGCTCGTGAAGACACGATCCACTTCCAATCATATATGTAACATGAAGGCATGAATGTCATAAACCTATCCTGTGCCCCAGCCCTGCACACATACATGCACATGCTCTTCTACACCAAGGCATGCCAACCATTAATCTAAGAATGAGGCACAGATCCATAGACAATCCCATCTGCCTACATGGTGTTTAAAATGTATTTTCTCAATAAGTTGAACGCATCATAATATTCTGCAGCACAGAAGAAGATCATGAGTGACACAGAAACATTTTTGCCAGATTGTGGTAGAATAAAATTCTAATGTATACAATATAAAGAAGGGTGGTTGAAATTCATAAAGTCTTCAAATTAAAATCACTTATATTCCAAAGTTTTATATGTTGTGGCTTCTTTGTAATATAAAACACCCTCTATAACAATTAATTTAACTCAGCATCTCCACTTCCTTTTAATATTTCTCAAAATTAATATTCTGTGGAATATATACTATCATCATTGCACAAGAAATTTTTCATAGATGCTGGAAGTTCTTAATCATTTAATCTCTTAATTGTCATATTGTATTAGTAAAGAAAGGCAGGGTTAGCTGGTTAGTGCTCTGTAAAGACACCAATGTTCACATTGGAGCTTGTTGTGTTTAGAAAATATCCCATAAAGCAGCAAAAATAAATAAAGTCATAATTATTGACTCTCATGATTTTAAGAAAGCATGTCAGCATGTAGGAAATGAAAAAGATTAAGTTATAAAAGAAAAGACCAATTTAAGGTGAGGAGACAGTTGAATGCCAGGAGTTTGCAAAAATGGAGTTTTCTTGAAATGACATCTTAGCCTTGGCCACATTCATGCTCACTATCTTCATTCTACATCACCGCCTGTGGAAATGCTTGCAGGCTGTACTTTTTCTGGCTACAGCTATTGCTTTTAAACATATACTTTCTCCCTACCACCCTATTGTGGAAGGAAACAATTGCATGTCATTTACCTTACTTGTGGCTAGTAGCAACAAGAAATATCTGTAAAAAGGAATATTTTTAAAAACAGGCTATTTTTATAGTACTCTGAAATGCATAGACTATTTTTATGCATCCAATTCCCTCCCCACAAAAAGGGAGTACTTTTCAGCAAAGGAAATTTTATATGTAGAGTTTTATAAATTAATTGTGTGCTGTTAATCTCAATCTCAAGAATAAAAAAAAAAGTAACTCCAATTTATAGCATTTGACAATTTCCATCCTGTAAATAGTCTCATCTTCAATGATTTTATCAAGGTAATGAAACTGGAGACAGTTTCATTGGAAAGGAACATACTGTCTCCTGCAGTGGCACACCACCAGAGTTATTGGCATGTACAAGATGGAAGGCTCAATACATTCATTCTTCACTGAGCAATTCAACACCATGTGGCCTTAAGCAAAGTAAGTTAGTACATAGGAATTTAGTCTTTGAACTTAATTACTCCCTTAGAATTTGATAACAGAGGGACTTATGTTTAAACATGGGATATGGGGCATTTGAATGTTGTTGTTGTTGTTTTGAGACGGGCCTTGCTTTTTTGCCCAGGGTGAAGCGCAGTGGTAATCATGCCTCGCTGCAGCCTCGAATTCCCAGGCCCAAGGAATTCTCCTGCCTCAGCCTCCCGTGTAGCTGGGACTACAGACATGTGCCATCACAATGAGCTATTTTTAAATTTTTATTTTTGTAGACACAGAGTCCCACTTGGTTGCTCAGGCTGGTCTACAACTCCTGGCCTCAAGTGATCCTCCACCTTGACCTCCTGAAGTTCCGGGATTACAGGCACTAGCCACTGCACTCGGCCCAATATTGTTGGCTTTTATTAAAGGAATGCCCTTGATACTTAATGATATTAGCAGTATGGCTAAATATGACGGAAATAGAACACTGAGTAAAATTTCAGGCTGATAATAGAGTAGCCTAGGAGTTAATGTGTATTGTATGCACTCAAAGTACTCTTTTGACCCATTTCAGAGCCTTCTCTGAGCAAAATCTAATTATCTACCCATTATCTGAGAAAGATTGTCTGTGATGGATCTAACCCATGAAAGATAAAAGCAAGACTGTTTTGACCCAGAACCAATTGTCTCCCATGAGGAACAAAGTCATCTTCTGAATGACTTTTGTTTAGATATATAGCCAAAGCCATTGGTTAAAGGCCAAAACATTTTGCTGTGGAATGTGTTTTTTCAGCAGACTCCTTACCCCTGGTTTTAGGTCTTCAGGTTGGCTTATTGCCATTAGGGTATCAACACTCTTCATTCAAGTTAGAACAGCCTTCTTAGAAATAACCTCACGTCTCTCCTCAGAATAGGATGTGACTTATCTGGTGAGAATGGCTGGCTCAGCCTTCGCTTCCTGACTACAGAGATGTTGAACTCCTGGCTGCTCCCTTGGTGACTTATTAAATGTAGTGGAGCTGGGTCTGCCCTGCACCCTGGAAGGCAGCAATCTGGGTGCTAAGCACAATTCAAAGGAAAGTTAGCAAGCTCATGAATTTGCACTACCAAAACCTCTCCTCCGACGTGTCTTTTCCTTTTAGGAACCTAACCCCCATCCTGCCACTCTCCCTCAACGGTTCTGAACTCCAGTTAGGAAGAGATATAATTGATATTTCAAAACCCAGTCACCTTTTTTCATTTTTCTTCTCTGAAGTATTTTTATAACACCAATTCTGGTGCCAAAAGTATGGAGCTTTTTTCTTCACACCAATCAATTATCTGACACCAACTGAGTGTCCTACAGTTTAATTAAATTCTGACTAACTACCCAGAGTGAGCATTGCGCTCCGCATGATTAAAATCTCAGGCCACAGACTTCTCTGACTTCAGAGACCAGTTGCAAGTAGTGGGTGCCCAGGTTACCACATTTCTGCCCCACTTGGCTGCAGGGTCACAGTCCCCGTGACTTCTTGCTCAGTTTTGATAATTTGCTAGAATGGCTCAAGAACTCAAGGAAACACTATTTACTATCACAGATTTATTATAAAGAATACCAATGAACAGCCAGATGAAGAGGTAAGTACGGTGAGATCCAGAAGTGTCCCAAGTATAGGAGCACCTGGTCTGTCCCCACGAATTGCAGTGCACCACCAGAGTCTGAGCATATCAATCTGTTCACCAACCTTGAGGCTTTCTGAGCCCCCTTGTTTAGGGGTTTTTAACGGAAGCTTCATTCAGTAGCCATGATTGATTAAATCATTGGTCATTTGTGATTAATTCAATCTCTAGCGCCTCTGCCCCCAGAGAGGTTAGGAGAGGGGCAAGACGGAAATAGGGCTGAAAATTCCAAACCTCTAGTCTCATAGCCAATATCTTGAAGCTGTGTAAAGAGCCCACCAAGAGTCACCTCATTATCATAAATAGGGATGAAAAAAAGTGGCTTACTGGGAATACCAAAATACCTTCCTCACAACCCTATCGGTCAGAAAACTTCAAGGATGTTAGAAACTCTGTGCTAGGAACCAGGATGAAGACCAAATATATATTGCTGATTATGTCACAAGATCACACTTTGTTTTATGGAAGTACATCTCTGTTATCCACTTATTTTCATGTAAGTGAGCTTTGGAAGAAAGTAAATATAGTAGCTCATGTTCAATCTGCAGTTTAACCTGTCAATTTTGTCCCTGAGAATTGAAATGCTTATGAAGCAAGCACATTAAGAAAAACTAGCATTTGATTAAGCACTGATGAATTACAGCTAATTAAGATCTACCTGTATCTGACGTTTTGAAATGTTACCCTAATAGCTGCATATATTAGTCCGTTCTTATACTGCTGTGAAGAATTTACAAAGACGGGGTAATTTATAAAGAAAACAGGTTTAATTGACTTACAGTTCCACATGGCTGGAGAGGCCTCAGGAAACTTACAATCATGGCAGAAGGCACCTTTTCACAAGGCAGCAGGAGAATGAGTGCCAGCAAGGGAAATGCCAGGTGCTTATAGAACCATCAGTCTCACGAGAACTCACTCACTATCAAGAGAAGAGCATGGTGGAAACCACGCCCATGAGTCAATTACCTCCCTCTGCGTCCCTCTCACTACACGTGGGGATTATGGGATTAAATTCAAGGTGAGATTTGGGTGGGGACACAAAGCCAAACCATATCACTGCACAATTCAAATTGTGGTCTGGAAACGGCTTCATTGTCATCAGTTTGGGTGTTTCTGTTAAAGATTCCATACCAATGAATGATCCTAGGCAGGAGCCGGTAATAATTATTTTCACTCAAGCACTCCAGGTGATTCTTATGTAACACCTAGTTCTATATGTGTGGGGGGGCAGGGAAGAGAGAGAAAGATCATTAAATTATACAGTAAGAAAAAAAGTAGAAGAAAAAAGATATGGCCTAAAAATTAATGATACAATGGTAAAGGCAAAAGGTGATTTTATGAGAATTCTACCAACAAAATAAAAGTTCTGGTTCTGGAGAAATCGCTTGGCAGACTGATCTTCCGCTCTTCCATTCCTTTCATTTGATCTAGTGGCTCTCAACACCAGCAGGCTTCCAAATCACCTGGAGGGCTTGTTAAACTGCACATTTGTTGGCCCAAGCCCCAGAGTTTATTGGATGTTGGCTGAAAATTTGCATTTCTAACAAGATCCAGGTGATACTTATGTGCTGGTTAGGGAACCTCACTTGAAAATCACTGCTCTGATACTCCCACCCAAACACTAGCTTTCAATGGTACAAGATATTAGGAGAATTGGGAACACATGGATTTGGAGGTGGGCATAATACTTGAGATGAGGAGAAAACGTTTTCATTAGCAACAACTGGGTCATCTAACTGGAATGCATTTCTTTCACTCATATATTCATCCAAAACATTCCAAAGATTATATAAAAATAGCAACAAACACGGTTTCAATGTCATTTTTTATATGCATTAAAAATGATTCTACTTTTTCAGAGTGTTTTCACACACATTAACTCTTTGTATTCTCACAAGGATACTTTGAAGCTAACATGTTACATTGTACTTATTCCCATTTTCCAAATAAAAGCTAAAGATAAATGAATCTGGTTTTCCAAGTTCACATCACTAAGAAGCTCCAGAGATGGAACTATTACCCAAGTTTTGTCACTTCCAATTTAATGTTCTTTCTACTGCATCACTCTGGCTTTTAAATAAGGCAAACATCAGAAATCTGTGGCTACTCACAGGTATAATTAAGTGAGTGCCAGTATATAAAAGCAATGATACCTCATGGTAGGACTAAGATTAAAGTAAGGCAAGTGAGGTACTCACCTTGGGCACGAAATTTCAGGAGGTAACAGAAAACAGAATCATCAAGAAAGCAATAATTAAAGGCAATATTTTAGAAAGTTAAAATTAATGTTAAAATCAATGATGAATAAAATATAAACAATTTTGAATAAGTACAGGTTGTTTGTTTTACAGCAGTCATTATGGTGCAGTGCAAACAGTCTTTTGACCTTGTTTTATGCAATAGGACCATTTTTAATCAGCCCTTGGTTCCTGGATCCACATGACTGTTGTGTTCCTAGCTAGGCAGGGTTATGAGTGTTGACAGTGGTGTATGAACAGATTGAGAGACACGGGGCTTTATATATAGTCATGTCTTTTGATCACAGAGCTTACATGATCGTTTCTACTGGGTTTAAAATATTTTAGGATATTCTGGTAAATGTATATCGGGCTCACATTTTCCCTTTTCCTTCCTGCAAGGCAGTGTCTCATGGCTCAATTCTCGATAGATAGAGGACTTCTGGAGTTTCTACCAAGATCTGAACAAGGAGAAGGGAAAAAGCGATTTACCTCTAATGTGAAAGGAAGACTTCAGTTCCATATCCACTTCGATAGTATCAGTCTCAAAGTGGCCTAATAGCTTTGCAACTTCATTTGCCTTCTCAGCAATGGCCATTGGCATCAGGTTTACAATCCCAGAGGCTCAAAGAAAATGAGTGGCTAAGGTAGGAAGTTTTAGGCGACAGGGATCTGAGGCATCAAAAATATGTTAAATATGTTAATTTAGCTTCTGTAATTGACAACAGACATGGCAAGGTCTGTTGACTCAAATCCTTGTTGCTGCAAGTGGTTTCTTTGACAATCCCTTATGAAGTTCATTTGTAAACATGTTTCTATGTTAGCATAAATGATTTTGACACAAAAGCCTGCATAAGGTTTTTTAATTCTCTGAACATCTTCCCCCACCACTTCAACTATTCAATTTTGTGAATAACCATGGTAATTACAACTGTCATTGTTAGCGTCACTTTAATGAGAAAAATAATTTTCTGCGGTGCTTTTTGACGATGCAGATTTCCAACCTCCATTTCTAGATGTTCTAAATCAATAGGCCTGGGATAAAGACAAGTCATTTGCATTTTTAACAAGCAATCTGGTGATTTTGATATAGGTGGTAGCCCACAGGTCAAGATCCCTGGGAACCAGACTCCAGATTAAAGGTTTGCTTATAAAGAATTTATTGGGAAATACAGTCCAGATCAATTCCTGTGGCGAAGTGGTGAGTGAGCAGAGAGAGAGGATACATAACAGCCTCTGCCATCCTATGAGGAGCTCCGGAGCTATAAGAGCTCTTGAGAAATGTTGAAATTAAATTGAGAGGCTGGAATCTTTTACCCTCCCTCTCATCAAGCTGTCCCAAGTCACTGTATACAGGCTGCCCAGGGATGGAGGTTTGTCCCTGGGAAAAGTGGCTCTTTTCCTGAGAAGGGAAAAAGAGACTTCCACATCTACGCGCGATTACATCTCCCAGGCAAGATTCAGCTGAGGCCATGTGGCTAGCACTGGCCAAAGAACTGCAGTTAGAAGGGATGCCTTCACTTCACTTCTAAGCTAAATAGTATAAGAAAAGACTTATCTCTTCTGATCTGTAAACAAAAGAGGTCACATATTCCAGCTAGTACAGCTACAGTATTGTGGGAGTCTCCATGATCGTTGAGTTCCTGAGTGCTAGTGCAAAATGAGGCCCTTAAGCCAATTGCAATGACAAATGAAGCATGAACTAGAAAAACAAACGAACAAACAAACAAACAAACAAAAACTGCTTTTAATCTACTAGAACTCTAGCATTAATTTTATAATGCAGCATTATCTCAACCATCCTTACTAAAATAATGGCCACATTTCTGTTGTAAACTGCATAGGACCAGTCTTGTCTAGTGATATCTATGATTAGACTGAATTACATCTCAAGAATTTTACCAAGCTTGGCATTGGTAAAAATAGTATCTTTGAAAAGCAGATAACAGTCTCCAGATGGCAAAGGAGAGGTGATCTCTGACTGGCTACCACTTTGGGATGTGCTCTCCCTTGCCATCTACTATAAAAAAAGACGAAGCATTCCCCTATATATATTCAAGACACGATAAAAGGAAACCATATTATTGTACGACCCTGAATAAGGATAAGTGTGTGTGTGTGTATATATATATAATCATTTATATATAATTTATATGTATCATTTATATATAAATTATTCGTATATCAAAAAATATATAAATACATAGAATATATATATATATTTTTAAATGCATTTTCCCTGGTGTCAAATGAGGAGACTCACCACCTTTCTCTTTGTTTAATTTCCTTTTGAAAATTAGTAATTGTAAATTCTTTCTCTCTCCTGTAGAGATGTATATAAACATTTTTAAAAAGCAAAATAAGCCTCTGGCAGTCTTGTAACTCAGTAATGTTTTTTCCTGAAGACCTTGGAGCCATCTCTTTGAAATGGAAACATCAAGGGAAACAGCATCCCAACCTGTCTGTCTCTGAGGGAGTTTAACCCAGGCACCTGGCTCCACATGGTAACAACCTGCTTTCTAGAGAGATGTGGGAAATTTTGTTTCTCCTTCAGATAAAAGCAATTAACTCACACAGGTGGCCATTCCTATTGCTACCTGAATTTGGACTAAATTACCTATATCAATAGTGCTACCAATGCCTCCTACTTGATACCATATTTTACCTTGAGAACGTGTATGAAACGATTGTATCTGCCTTGCTATTTAAAAATTGAAATTTATTTCTCTCTTCCTAACCTCTGAGTTGATTTCCTGTTATGTACTTCACAGTCTGGTTAATGGTAATTTGATTTTTTTAAAAACCCTGTTTGATTCTTTTACTCATTTGTTTACAAGATTCACTGGCTTAACAGAAGATTCTACATGTATTTACTTATTTTTCCCAATACCTGCAATATAAGAAGAAAAATGGCTTCTGATCAATTATTTTAAAACAACTTTATCACTGTTTTTTACATCATCCAAAATTTAACTGACATTGTGTCTTAGTCCATTTTCTGTTGCTTATAATAGAATGCTTAAAAGTGGATAATTTGTAAAGAAAACAAATTTATTTTTTACAAATAGGGAGGCTGAAGAACCCAAGATTCAGGGCCTGCATCAGGTGAGAACTTTCCTGCTGGCGGGGACTCTGCAAAGGCCAAGGCAGCACAGGTCATCACACAGTGAGGGGGCTGAGCTTGGACCTCTGGCCTCTCCTACTTTTTTTGTAAAGACACCAGTCCTACTCCCATGATAATCCATTAATCCATCAACCCATTATTCTGTTAAGCCATGAATGGATTAGTCCATTCAGGAGGGCAGAGTCCTCATGACCCAATCACGTCTTACAGGCACCACCTTTCAATACTGCCATACTGGAGGTGAAGGTTGAACTTGAGTTTCAGATAGGACAAACACTCAAACCACAGCAGCGAGCAACCCCGTAAATCAAGTGATCACACACAGTCATACGGGACTTAATGGTTCACCCAAATTGCCTCACAGAATTCCTCGTTGTGTTTGTTGGGCTAAAATTTGAATAGTAAGTGAGTACTTCAAGGAGATGACTTTTATGATTGTGATAGATAATTAGTATCAACCTATGTTACTTTTTTCCAGATTACAAAGCAATCATTTCATTTGGTCATGTTTTCGAGTATAGGAATTTAGAACTTTGACCATCAAGTTTACATGTCCCTCCCATCATAGAAACAGAAGGGAAAACAAAAATTAGAATTACCTGTAAACATTTGCTTTGCTGACTTCCTCGTGAAGATAGAGTGGCCTTCTATTCATTCAGGCCTACATTTTCAAAAATATCTGGGGAGCCAACGATCAGCCTGTTCTGATCACCTTCTATTCACCCTACTGGTGAAGGAGGAATCCCACACTGGTAAATAGTATGAGATGACCAAACAGGACACCAACAGTGGCCAGAGGGGACTGATGATGTCTTATTAATGATATACATTCACAGGCTATGGGAGATGGATGCTATATGCCATGCAGAGCCACAAGGTTCATTCAGATGCAGAATGAATCATGAGGGCTGTAGGAGGCAGGCTTTGTAGTAACAAGAGGGTGAAATGACCTTTGATTCTCTTAGGAGAATGAAATTTGTTTATTTAAAAAATTTTATACGGTGGCAAAGAAGTGAAACCCATTTTGTTGAGGACCAGGTGAGATACAGTTGATTGAGCTGGGTGGAGAGTCTGCCCTGTTGTGTGAGGGCATGTCTAACGAGAGCAGGAAAACTCATGGTAAGGCCTCTGGGGCCCAGTGGTGCTTAAAGATGTCAAAGAAGCACTTAAAATTTACGTCTTACAATACAAAGTCCTAAATAAATACAAAATTGTGCTGTTTGAACATCTGGTACATCACAAGGAATGTAGTTAAAATCGTGGTTACTGACGTATGTAAAATTACGGTTACAAATATTGTTAATGAGGATATTTTTAAAATTCTTCTTGCTCATTTTATCTTATAATTAGTTAAGATAGTAAAATAAGTAGAAGCACATACTTACATGTATATGTGTACATACATACACGCAAATAGTAATACACTTTTTAACACTCCATAAAGGAGAGTAACCTGCCTTTGGTGCCATTTAATTCCATTTAGGGATCAAAACAAATTGTATATTACCTGATTATTGGTCAAACGCTTTTGAAAAGTTAGTGGGGTCAATCAAATTTTGACTGTTTCTGAGTATTTTCAAAATTTCAGTACTATTGTAACATGACCAAAGCAAAAATCTTCACTTATGCTAATCTGCATAAGTGAAGCATGTTTCAAATTTAACTGGTTTTAAAGCCACCTCCATACTTATTATTATATATAAAAAGCAGATTATGTTTCAAAGATCACTGTTTTTGTTTCTGTGGCATTTTTAAAGGTAATAATTACTAAAAAATAATTCCAAGACCAAGAAGAACTTTTTTAATATAAAATTTATTGTAAAATGTGTATAATTTTTAAAAATGTACTGTAACAATGCAACTTCTGTTGGTAATTTAGGCTTCATACAAATGTGATTCGTTTATTGCATTCAAAATTTTTAGGAGCTACTTACAGTGATGAGTGAGTAAATATATTGGGTTTCATGAAACAACATTTTATTAGATCTATTTTTGTTCTCCAATAATCTTTTTCAGTATATAAAATTGCTATTGTTTGTGATTTGCGCAGCCTGATAAACGCTTATTATCCAACAACCACTGTGTTGTGAGAACTCTGTAAGACTAGACCTATGAGATCCCACTGAAAAGTATAAACAAAAAAATTTACCTTCTTAATTTTGTTTTCTTTTTAGATGCAGGGTCTTCCTGTGTGGCCAAGGGTGGTCTTGAACCCCCTGGGTTCAGGGGATCCTCCCACCTTAATCTCCTGAGTAGGCGGGACTACAGAAGAGGTTCATGGCACTGTACCATCTTAATAATTTACTTTTTTGAAGGTGATAATTTTCTTTGTACCAGTAATCATAACAACACCTATCCTACAAGACAGGTGTTATAAAACAGACTATAACTGAGTTAACCAAGCAAACTCCTACTTAGAAAGTAATATGTCAAATTTATAGCACAATCTTAAGCTGGACGAAATGAAGAATTATATTGGTTTTTTTAACAATTATAAAAAGACTGCTTGTATGATTTAAGAAAAAAAAAAGTGGATATAAAACCATAAAAGGAAATTATGTTATAAAAAGGGAGTACACATCTTGGCCATAGCAGCTAAATTCCAGCAAGATGATGTATTCCTTTTGGCAAATCATAGCATGATTTGGTTACATATGTTAGGTTTGGGGTCCCTTATGTTTTCAAGAACTAGAAAAGGATTTGAAATTGAAACACATTTAATTGGAAAATCCAGGGTAACTGCTACTTTAAAGAGTAATAAAAAAAGCCCCCAAAATAAAAAGAGACAGGACTATAAATAAGATGATAAAATCTTAGCCCATTGTAGAAGATCATCAATTTATGAATCAAATACAAATGAGAATAAAGTGAAACAAAATCAAATTCAAGATGGATCATGCAGTGAGATAGGCTTGCTCAAATAATAGCCCTCCTGTAATTGAGAAAGCTATTTTAATTCACAGATATTTCAGCTTGTGAGGGAGGCTGGGGATGATGAAGGAAGTAAGATCAACTGAAGTGGTCGCATCAAAGCTAATAACCAGTGGGCAACAAATGGTGCAGCAAAGATGGACCCACGTCCCTCATCCCTCTGATGTTATATGTGGATTCCGAGAGGATTTCTCAGTGAGAACCAAAAATACAAAACTTTTGAATTACAATAGGAAGAGGAAAATGTTTCCTATCTCTCTCTCTCCCTCTTCTCTTTCTTTCTCTCTTTCTTTTTTCTCACTATGTTAGCCAGGCTAGTTTGCCTGGTCTTGAACTCCTGGCCTCAAGCAATCCTTCCACCTTGACCTCCCAAAGTGCTGGGATTACAGGCGTGAGCTACCAAGTCTGGCCTCTAACATTCATATTAACATCACAATTCCACACAGGTCCTCTGTGTTATTGAAACAGAATGAAGAAATTTCTACTATCAATGACAACTCACCTGTTTCAAGGAGAAAACACTTAGCACCACGGTTGACTTTTCATAGTAATATGCTGTGCAAAGGCATGACATTTGAAAATACAGTTCACCAGGAAAGCATCAACTGCAAATCCAGCTCTTCTTTGATGGTATGCTTCAGCCAAATTTACTTAGTTTGTGTATATAGTGTGCATATAGCTTGTACACACACAAACAAACACATATTACATACATATTTAAAGCCACATGTACATATAGGAGTATGTGACTTCATATATATACACATACATTACCTGCATATACATGCTGAATATATAACTATATATCCATATCTATATCCCAAATGATCTTAATGTAACCTCAGCTAGAAATAAATTGTGAACTCTTACCTTTTCCCATTGTTCACATTTGGTAAATAAGTTCAAGCCCCAGGGAATGTTTCTTAGACAACGCCTTCACTTGGGAAGTCAACAACCTAACTATAATTTATTTTTACCAGGTAATTGCCTGGTAACATTTTTTTCCTTCCAGGCTGTTCTTTTTTAAGATCAAAGACAGTCTCTTTCATTTTATAATATGTTCCACATGAATAGCAAAGGACTAAGTACATATGATGGAAACACACATTTCAATTGAGAGAAAGAAGGAAATTGGAAAGGCAGAAAGCAAGAAATGGAAGCAGGTTACAGAACTTTAGGTCATCTGTCTCTAGTCAAGGCCCATCAGACATAAATCCCTACTAGGCCCTAGACTAGAATAAACCTAAACTTGAGGAAAAGCAATCAAACAATGCTCTATGACGTCCCCAAGAAAAATCCCAGACTTTTGTTCAGACTTTTGTCCTAGACTCTTGTGACACAGGTGAGGAGAGAGAAAATATAATATCAGGATCAATAATTTTCCTCATTGATTATAAAAAAGAACTTAAAGTAATTAAGGGGAAAAATAATCTCTTCTCTGTAAGAATACATTCCTAACCCTATCATCAACATCTTCCACTCCCACACACCATACTTCCAAATCCCCATCTGTCTTTCTTTAGATTTCTCTCCTCACTGTGACTTGAGGTTTGACCAATTAACATTGTAAATGTGTAATATAAACTCCAAAACAGCCTTACCAAGTTTTCTATTAAAACCGCAATTACTTTTACACCAACCTAATAATTCCATAAAAGGTACAATGTCCTCTACGAGTGTCTCACAGATAATTATTGCCTTCCTATTACAAACAAAAACTAGAAAATAGATCTGCAAGTACCAAACCTAGGCAGCACTGTGATTCAGAGCATGCACGTAAGAGGCAAATTTGATGAAGCAGGAGTGAAACAGTGATCAGAATCAGGAGCATCAGACTTCACATCAGAGTCACGGCCTGGGCTGCAGCTCTCTCGGGAGGGATTTCAGTCAACCTGGGAATGTGGTCTTGTCCTTCATGCAAGCAGCCACACTAGGAAAGGACTGAGGTAAACAACTCATAGGTTCTTGTTTGATGTTATTACTCTTCCAGGGCTGACACATAAGGGTTGAAAGCCTAATAGAGTACAGAACAGTGAACTTTTGTTTCTTGCCTATTATATATAGGCTGATGCAAATTGGTTTCCTTTGAGTTTAAACTATTTGGTCTATAGCAACCAGTGTAGTTATGAGGAGGGGTGTTCACCTGCTTGATTCATTCAATTACTCAGCAAATATTTACTGATTATATGTGCAAGAAATTTTGCTGCTGATTCTAAGGGATATGTAAATAAAGCTATATATAAATTGTTTTGTATTCAAACTCTCAGAAGGTGATATATAAACATAAAAATTATGATGTATTTTTGAATAATACATGCAGGAATATATACTAATTATAATACTAGTTAGATCTATGTAATATAATGAGTACAGATTAAAACATGCAGGAATTTAAAGGAGGGTTCTATAGTTTTCCGTTTAGAAATATAAATTCAGATTTATGTTTCACGTGGAATTTGAGTTAAGGAGAAGTGTTTGCATAACAAAATATTTTTTAAAAAGATATTTCAGACATATAGAACATCGGATCAAAAATCACACAGAAAAATTTCACCTTTGAGCTGGGATATTTTACAGTTGAGTATGACCAGTGTCTGTTCCATATAATAGTCAATAATGAGAAAACAATTCAATAGGTTGTTGATTCCAGAGCATGGAAATATGACTGACATATTTGAGCATCACTCTATAGGCAATGGGTAGTCATTAAATATTTTTGGCTCTTCTCAAATAGAGAAGTGATATAATAAGTACTGGTCTTCAGGAATTGATCTGGCAGTCAATTGATCTGGTAGCTCCAGAAGTACACTCAGAGTGTACTCAAGGCAGGGAAAGATGAGAGCTAAGGAAAATTATGGGGAGATACTGTAGCTTCCCAGAGTTCTTGACAGTTGACAGGACAGTGGCAGAGGGAGGATGACTGGTTAGTAGATGAGTAACAGACACTGTGAATGTAGAACAAATATCTCACCAGTGAACAGAGATGGAACTAAAATAGAATTTTGAAAGATGATAACTAACAGATGACAAAGCTGCACTCCAAGAGGCATTTGTAGAAGCAACAGATTCAGTCAAAAGAAGTGCAATATTCCTGGAAGATAAATGAGATCCATTATGTCACCGAGAAACTTGATATAAGGATTATACTATGTTCTCCAAAAATTCAGTGTTGCTTTTTAACAAGGAAATAAGAGCCCTATTTGAAATGTTTCTGATCTTTGGTTTTCTGACATTAGAAAATAGACATAATTGTTCATACATTTTTTAATATGAGATGGCATGGGTATGGAAAAGGAAAGTTTGATTTGCCTTCCACATAGAAATTCTAATCCTCAAAATATTATCAAAATGACTCTTAGACAAAGATACTATCCAGTTTTGTTGTTTCATTGGTTTTCATGTTTGGGTCTGTTAATTCAGTGGCTTAATAGTAGGCTAAACTTCAGTCTGTGTAAAAGTGAGGGTTGCTTTTGGAAAGCATCCAGAGTTACCATGCTCTTTTTTCTGCAATTTCTTTACTTCCAGATATTGATGTCCAACTGCCCACCAACACTGTGGGCTCTCAAGCTGTCCTTTGGTTACCCAGCCACCTTCTCTCTGGGGTTCTTTTTGTCCTGTATTCCCCTTGAAAACTTACTGTGCTCTGGACTTTTACTAAGTACAGGTCTCCATCAACATGTGTCTAGTGCTCTTCCATACTTCCAGGGCCTGGCTTCCTGTGCAATGACAGTTAATTACAAGGAAAGCTCATCAAGTTTAACCGCTCATTGATTGTTTTAAAAAAGACTAAAAGAATATATCTCAAAATGTTAAGAGTGGTTATTGCTGGGGTAGTGGGGAATAGAACCTGTGTGCGTGTGTGTGTGTATGTGTGTGTGTATTTGTGCATGCCTCCTGTGCATACACACAAGTGTATGCCATGGGAGCTATGGGGAAGTTCAAAAGCACAAACTTAAAAATCAAGTAAGTTAGTTTAAGAAAATACTAGCGCAGCTTTGAAAACATACGAAAGGAAAGCAGGCAGTATCGCTGTGTCATGGCTATGGCACAGGGACTAAATTCACCAGCTTTAGAGTCAACAGCCTGGGAATCATGTTCTACCCTTTATTGACTGTAATTTTTAAGACAAATTACTTATATTGCATATTTGTAATACAGGTAACAGTATCAATTCAAACTTTTCTTTGGGAAAAGGATCAGGTAATAGATATTTTGCTCTTAAAGACACTTGCTATCATACCACAAACTCATCGATCATTGCCTCTTATTGTTATCATGGTGGATTGCTTTTATTTTGTTTTCCTTCCTCTCTTTCCTCCTTGTCTTTCTTGCCTTTTTCATCTTGTAGTAAAGGATTGGTTTTGCATCTTATGCCCTCATGAATTCTCCTTTATGCCTAGATCATATGGTTGTGACATAGTTGAGACTGTCTCAGTCTTATAGCAAAATTTTTCATCATAGAACAAATAGATCAAAGCTAACTGGCCCCTACGGGATTTCTTTTTCACAGCCAAGTGATCTGTCAAAATATTGTGGTATCTAGTTTTTTAATAAAACAAATCTTTATAGATGCTCATTTGAGATAACCAAAATACAATGACACATTTTATGGAATTTTATATTTTAAAATTAGTTTAAACTTGTGTAAACTGATTCCCTCCTATGTGTATATTCAATATGTATACATTATATTACTGTTGATAGCATTTTCCCTTCTGCAGTTAACTTAAATACTTTATGTATGCTTTATCCATTTGACTGCATGTGAGATGCTGTGGAAACTACCAGAAAAGTCTGATCTTTCTTCTTTTAATCTGTTCTACCACCTCCCTCCTTCTTTCCTTCCTTCCTTCCTTCCTTCCTTCCTTCCTTCCTTCCTTCCTTC
>NC_045451.1:11940439-11966353 GCF_002776525.5 Piliocolobus tephrosceles
TTCCTTCCTTCCTTCCTTCCTTCCTTCCTTCCTTCCTTCCTTCCTTCCTTCCTCTCTCCTTCCTTCCTCTCTCCTTTCCTCCCTCCTTCCTTCTTTCTCTTTTCTTTCATCTTTCACTCTTCAGTGCATTTTGATGAATAGAAGCTCTTAAATTAAATTCAATCTAATTTGACTACTTTTCTTACAACCTGACTTTTAATACTTTCATTCCATGTGATCCTAAAATTTTCTGTATCTTAACCCAAAGTTTTTACAGTTTTTTCTTTCCTGCGTAAATCTGAAATCTACTTGAAATACAGATTTGAGCATAATATATAAGGCACAGGAACATTTTCATGTTTTTTCTTCTTTGTGGATAAGTAATTGCCAGGTGTCGCTTACAGAAAAATGTTTAATTTCACCTAACTTACTGTTTTCACATGGGTATATTTGTTGGCTTTCTGTAATCTAAATTGGCTCTGGCCTTGTCTTCTCGCCACTGAAATTTACAAAGTCATAAAAGTTCAAGTTCACGTTTTTTAATTCAGCAAATGTCTTCAATGCAAAACCAGCTTCGATGTCTGGGGTTTCAGCTTTTATCTTATTTTTAGTTGCTTATTTTTCATCTTTTTAAAATAATGTTTAATTTTATTTAGTATTTAATTGACAGATAAAATTGTATATATTTGTCAGGTACAACAGGATTTTTTGAAGCGTGGGATAGTTAAATCTATATAATGACTTCACATAGTTATCATTTTTTGTGGAAAGAACACTTAGCATCCACTCTCAGCAGTTTTCAAGCCTTATTCCATTTCTTCTAATGCACTTACGAAGACATTTTATGTATTTTATCCAGCACGATTGTCCACAGTGAGGCCAATGCTGATACCTGGTACTTGCACCCATGGAAACAAATGCTATTTTATTTCACATGTATAAAGAATTAATGAGAATAGAATTTACTCTTCTGGAAGAAGACAAATAGAAATTCATATTTATTTTCTTTAAGATGGCTTTTCAGTGTCATAAAATAAAATATTGTGTTAGCTATATAATTAAATGTCTCCTCTCTCTCTCCCCTACACACTATGTACACACACAAACATGCAAACACCCACCTAAACATATGGCATCTATTTCTTGTCTTATTATCTAATTCACTGTCTGTTCTTGGCATGTAAGACCATATTGTTTATTTTTTAATGTCAAGTAAGACAAATCCAACCTCATTAATCTTCTTCAAAACTTTCTGGATATTTTTGGATATATGTTCTTCCATATTCACTGTAAACTAATGTCCAATTGCCAAAACAACAAAAATAAGAACAAATGCAATGAGAACAAAACCCTTAGGATATTTCTTCTAAGTGTACTAAATTAATACATTGATTTTGGAACAGTTGACGGTTTTATATTATGACATCCCAATCAATAATGTAATATTTCTGAAGATCATGTGTTATATGCTCCAATGAGGTACTATAATATTATTCAATTAGCGTTTATTTACTTTTATGTTAAACCTATTCTTAAATATTTTATTGTTTTTTCTTTTATTTTGAGCTAGCTATTTCCAGCTAGTTAATACTAGTACAACTCTTTAATACCACTACAGCTAATGATTTTGGGGGTATTATGCTCTGTCACTTTATCACAACTACTTATTAATTCTGTTAATCTTTACTAGAGTCTTCTGGCTTTTCTAGGTACTCATTAATACAATTTATCCTTAGAGTATTAGTCTTTTTTCTAGTATTTATTGAAATAAATTTTGATCTCAATTTATTTTGCATACCTCATACAACAATGGTGTATGAAATTACTTTGAAAATGGTGATGGTATTACTTTCTTAATTATCATTTCCCAGTTTTGAAAGATGCTTGCTGTTATTTTTTGTGAAATGATTTTCACCATACTCAAAAAGTATCTTTATATTTATAGCTCACTTGAGATTTAGTTAACAATTACTGGCATATATTGCTATAAATATGTGGTTTATATATTTTAATTTACTTGATACAATTAAATATATAATATATTTTATGGTATTGAAGCACACTAATCAACCAAAATTACAATATTGTATTCTGTTATTTTCCTGCTTGAATTGAGTTTTCTTATGTTCGGTTTGGACTTTGAGATATACATACTCAAGGAAGATTGGACTATATCTTTCCTTTATTTTTTATTCGTTACAGGCTTTCCTATTAAAACTATACTTCTAAAAATAAATTAGGGAGCTTTTTGTCTCTTCCCAGTATCTAGAATTTTTAAATTATCGTTTAGTTGTTGTTAAGGGTAGATATAGCTCAACAGTAAACTAGTGTTAAATGCTAGGCCTTTAGTCAGTTTTTCAATTATTTCTATATATTATTTTCTATTCAATACTTCTTCATGGATTCCTTATAATAATTTATAGCCTTCCAGTTAACAGTTTCCTAATTAATTTTCCTTCAGTAATACCTAATATTTTTGTATTATTCTATATATTCTGTATCTATGGTTTTGCTTCATTTTTCATTTCAAATGTTGCGTATACTTTCCTATATATGTATACATATTTGTTATTGATAATCTACTATATTTAAATATTTTAATTGCATTTTTTTCTTTCCTAGACTGTTTAATGTTACCAGACATTCTAGTAAATTTTGGCTCAATTTCTTATGCAAATTTAAATTAATATTTCTGGAAGTTTAGCATATATAAACAAATATTGAGTTTGATGTTTTTTAAAATGCATTTGTTTTACTTGCTTTTACAACAATTTTAACTGCTTATATTGAGAAAAAAATTAAAGAAATATTGTACAAATGGATGATGTAGAAATTACAAAACTGAAGTCCACATCATCCACTCAGTTATAAAGAAAAAACAAATGTATATTTATTACGCAGGAAAACAAATTACTACTAATAGATTGTTCAATCAAATAGCAGGTGAGAATCTGTACTGTTGGCCTCAATATTTGCATTTCTGCTTTGTCTAAATAGTTGCTTCTATAATTTCTGGCCATATATTGTGCTTGGAAGTTGAGCAATCATTGACATATCTTATTTACTAGAGATTATAAACATACACTGTGGGTTGAATTGTGTATCCTCAAAAGATATGTTCAAGTCCTAAACCCCAGGATCTGTGTATCTTATTTAGAAATAAGGTCTTTGCAGATGGAATCAAGTTAAGATGAGGTCATGCTGAGTTAGGGTGAGCCCTAATCCAGTTTGACTGGTGTCCTTATAAGAAGAGTAAAACAGTACCTGAATACAGAGACACACAGGCAGAGTCAGTGTGATGACAGAGGCAGAGTCTGAAGTGGTACAGGTGTAAGCCAAGAACCACCAAGTGCTGCCAGCAGCCACAGAAGCCAGGACAGAGGCAGGGAAGAGACTCTCCCTCAGAGCTTTCTGAAGAAACCGAGATTGCTGATGCCTGTATTTTGATCCTCTAGCATCCTGACCTGCGAGAGAATAAATTTCTGTTGTTTCAAGCCATCTAGTTTGTGGTAATTTATGAAGGCAGTCCTGGGAAACAAATTCACCACTATATAAATTCTAGAGTTATAGAACCAAAGGAAAGCACATACTTCAAATTTCATGAGGAAAAGAATGGCATCTGTCTTGTTTATTGCACATCGTTAGCACCTTGCACACAATATGTGATTAATAAATATATTTAGGAAAGTGAATATGAATATAGAGTATTGCTGTATGTTACTTTTATGGAAAAACAGCTGAGTTGGAGAGAAAAGAAAAACTTCTCCAAACAGTTGAATATAGATAAAGATTAAATAATAAAATATATACAATAATACTAATAATGATGTTATAAAATAATATATTGGGTCAGAGGAAGCATCTTGGAAGAAATTAATCTTGAACTTTTATTGAAAACATTTCATATACTTATGTTTTTAACAAATTATTTATTATGTGTCCCCTGAATGTAATATAATGATGAATATGGCTAAAGAGGAGATAGAGTGAAATCAACAGTGAGCAAAAAATGAAAGGGAAACAAATAGCGCAGATAATGGGAGCAATACAAAGCCCATTACGGCCGCAACAGAAGGACTCAGAAGGAAATCTTTGTGAAACAGGTTAATATTGACCCTGAATGCCGTCTAAGAATAAAAAGACAGTCATTTGTGTTCTCTCTTCTCATATTTTAGAGTAGAGAATATGAGGTGAACAATATATATATGTATTTTAAAAAAAAAAATAAAGGAGAAGTGTCTCAAGACTTTTTGCTGGAAATATAAATGAAACAGAAAGCATAAACACAACTGAGAGAGTTAGTGTCATTGATGATACCAACGATACTGAGAAGATTAGCAATTTGCAGTGGTGATGGGTAGGAAGGGGTGGGTGCTAAATTTAGTTTTACATGTCCATATGCAAGCACTAACAAGTTAGAAATCTGGCAGACCCTACATTGATTTTTTTTATTGTTGCTGCAGATACTTATTGCAAACTTAGAAGCTTAAAATAGCAAAAATGAGGCCAGGCACAGTGGCTCACGCCTGTAATCCCAGCACTTTGGGAGGCCGAGGCAGGCAGAACACGAGGTCAGGGGATCGAGACCATCCTGGCTAACACGGTGAAACCCCGTCTCTACTAAAAATACAAAAAACTAGCCGGGCGAGGTGGCGGCGCCTGTAGTCCCAGCTACTCGGGAGGCTGAGGCAGGAGAATGGCGGGAACCCGGGAGGCGGAGCTTGCAGTGAGCTGAGATCCGGCCACTGCGCTCCAGCCTGGGTGACAGAGCGAGACTCTGTCTCTAAATAAACAAACAAATAAATAAATAAATAAATAACACAAATGTATTAGCCTATAGGTCTGGAGATCTGAAATCTTAAATGAGTCTTACAGGACTAAAATCAAGAAAACAGCATGGCTGGTTCCTTCTGGAGGCGCTAGGGAAGGAATCTGTTCCGAGTCTCTTACAGCCTCCAGAGGCTGCCTGCTTGACTTGGTTCATAGCTCCTTCGTTGTCTCACTTCAAACTTCTGCTTCTTTTTTATGTCACATGACCTACTATGAACTTTGCTACTGCCTTATAAGAAAAATTGTAATTACATCAGACAAATCTGATGAGCTAGGTTAATCTCACGACTGCGTGATTTCTAGCTTAATCACATTTCTAAAGTCCCTTTTACCGTGTAAGGGATCATTTATGAGTCCTGGACATATCTGTTGGTCCTTTATTCGGCACACCATTGAGCCCAACAGACAGCTCTAAGGATGAGATTGGAAAAGGGAGAGAATTCCTAACTCAAGCTATTTGTTGGTACAGATTTTTAAAAAGCATGTAGCTCCACAAAGAGCTACAAAATGTTTCGGCCTATAGAAGAAAATACAGAAAATGGCTACATCCTATCTGCCAATATTTAAATCCTACTTAGAGTTCTTACTAGTTGTGTTACTTTTAGAAAGTCACTAATATACATAGATTCCAAGGCCAAAATTGTTAACTCTTACTTGCAGCAGCCTCTCTGATTTTATAGATAAGTATATCTTGAACTGACTAACTGTAAAATAATAGCTCAGCACACAGCTATGTGGCTCTAATCTGAATGTACACAGCAATACAAGCTTAAGAATATTAGATGGAAATAAACATAAAAGCAGCAGCATTTTCTGAAGAAGCACAAAGGGAGAACTGCTTTCATGCTACTCTGGCCCTCTTCCTTGTCATGCACTATTCCAGCGAATGACATTCATCAAGCTGGGACCCGGTAGGCACTGTTTGACAGCTCCATCTTAGTGTCCTCTGATAGCTACTCAAAAACCTAGTCCTGAAAATGCACTTCCTGATTATTCTTAGACTTCATCTGCATGCATCCATGTAAACTGCCACTATTCTGGTTTTAAAGGCCATTATTTCCTACCTAGGCTATGGGAAGCACTCTCACATCAATTCCAGCTTAGGCAGGCTGAGCTTTTGAAAATTTTGAACGTCTTCAAAGTTTTGAAAGTCTTACCAAATGCCTCCCTACATAGTCACTTGCATTACTCTTCAGTGTAAAGGCCAAAATATTGGATATCTCCTAAAGGATCTGATTCTAGATTGTACTATGGACATCATCATATACATTATCTTCATTCCCCCTGCTCCAAAACACAGGGCATTTCAGGTCCTTGGCCTTCTGGATTCCATGTTCTCTTCCTGGATTGACCTTCCTTCCTCCTTCTCTGGTTAATTCCTCTTCTTTCCTTATAACTTAACTCAATGATCACTCCTCGAGAATCTGGTCCTTCACCTTCCCAAAGTAGGCAATATAACCTTAAAGTGTCATGCATTCTCACTTGTAGCATTACTGATGGTTCAGTGATCTATTGTGTAATTAATGGTTTCATGAATTACACAAATATTAGGCTGAAAGTTCCCTGACTGTAGAAACTGTCAATATTTTATCTCAGAATTTTGTTTCCAGTGTCTTAGGCATATTTGATAAGTGAATTTTTTTGAAAGACTAAATAGCTCAAAGAATAAGTAAAACACTCTAAGTGGAGTGAGATAAGTAAAACCTTTCTAGTGAGAGTAAGAACTGCCATTTCAAGCTAGTGCAAGGGTCAGATAAACCTAATTAAAAATAATGAAAGCAGAAATCTTGTTCATAGACTCATACCACGGAATGGGGAAGTGAATCTGAAGCGTATGGCAGAGGAATAAAGGTCAGCAAGTATAGATTTTATTCATGTTTGTCAGTGTATGAATTTCAGCATCCCAGCTTGGAAAATCACCTCAACAGTTTCTGTTCTGGAGATTTATCTATTTAGCTGATAATTTTTATCACAGTATCCTGGAAAACTAAGGGCTCAAACTGTAAAAAAAAAATGAAGTCTTTGCACAATCTTTCATTTAAGATAAGGCAATTGAGAACCAAAACATGACATATTTGATGAAAGAAAGTGGCCATGTAGTGGCAAGGGTAGATATACCTTAAATGTGATGTTAACCCCTCTTTAAAGACTTTGAGAATCTTTAAGACTCGATCAAATTACAAAATTAATGGCTTATAAACCTATTATTCAGATAAATGAAATGTCTACTAGCACATTTAAAGCATTTATTACCTGATATCTGCTGAGCTTATTCACCAAAGGAACACTTGAATGCATTTCTAAATCAACTAAAAATTCAAATGCTAAATGATCATTTGGTCCATTAAAAAAAAAAGTAGCAAGCTTTCCAAATGTACCGATATTGGTAAACTTAGAATCCAGCCAGGAAAACACTAGGAAGACTTGCTGCTAACTTTCCTTTGCTTATATTTTTAATAGTTATATTTAAATGTATAAAATCAAATATATTTAAATGTTTTAAAGAGTTCTATCTTTTTAAAAATAGCAGTTTATCTAAATCTTAGCAGGGTGGATTGATGAAAAACTTAAAGACATACTATTTTTTATTATCATTTTTTGCTAAATATATTTTCAGAGGCACAATTTGGAGGTAGTATTAATTAGTAAATCAATTGTCAGTGTCAAAGAAATAAATACAGAAAGAGAGAGAGAAAGAGAGAAAAATCTACCAATATTTTAAGTTTTAAATGGCAAAAATTGTGAAGTATTAAAAGTATCAAAATGTGAAATAAAACATAATGGTGCTTCCTGTATTAAACTATATAGCCTTAGGATAAAATTTTAATTTTACAATTTGAACTTTAATCCCAATTGTAGTCTATGATTTATGATAATAATTATAACAATCACTATCCCCTTTAAAATTTTTTATACAAAAAGCCTAGTGCTATAGTGAACAAATTATAGTATTTTTTTACATTTATTCTTCTAAGATAATGAAGGTAGAAATGAAGTGTAAAAAAACTGAAATAATTTACAAAGGACATAAATACGTTAAATTTGTAAAAGTGAAGAAAATCATTTTATATACTTTATATTTGTAATAAAGGACCAAAAGTTAGTTAGCTAGCTTTCAAAGTTTGTATTTTTTATAAACTTATATTATAAATAAAATATACAAAGATAGTTGCAACATAAGTTTTAAAACCAGTATATTTTGACATGAAAAATGTACATATCAAAGTTAAGAACACATACTCCTTATCAAGTCAAAAAAATTTCTGTTAAATTGAAGAGTTGCATTCCTAAAGAAGCTACAATTCAATAGTGATTAAAAAGAATAAATTATTTCCATGATATATTCATTCAATATAATGTTCACTTTCAAAAAACATGGATACTCCAGTAAAACTGTCAAATGAAGCAGGCCTGGGAAGGTTAAGGTCTTCAGTTGTATATGTTTTATGTGATCATAATTACTTAATAGATTGATGTGGGATATAATGAATGCAGGTGCTAAACATGGCCATGCTTTTAGGATTTTAGAATCATAAACTTGGTTTCTTTATCTGGCAGGTATTTTTCCCTGATTTTCACATTCTTTATTGAAATAATTTAGGACAAAAACAGAAATCTTGCTCAACCATATTTTTTCTTCTAAACTACATAGGAAGACTTAGTTGGTTTTTTAAAAAACATAATAATAAAGTTTTCTGAGCAAATTGTTGCAGAGGAAAACCTTATTACTCTGCATCTCTCTGCTTATGACTTCAAATACCAGGTGCATAATAAACTTGAAGGTCAGATCCGAAAAATTATTTGCAAATATGGTTTAGATGTTACCTTTCCTACTTCATATTTGCATAATAAAAAGAGTTTTGAAGATTGAAAAGCTTTTTATTCATTCACCACATTAAATGTCCATTGCCTGATAATTTTTTTATAAAATACTATTCTGATTTCTCCTTCATTCGAAGGGTTACCTTTTTTAACAGGGTGAGTGGCAAGCTCTATGGTTACATTCAAGAGCTTTCACTGTTTGTCCCCACCCACACGATCTGCGTGTAGCCTCTTGCTGACGTTTGCTCATGATAATCTTTCAGTTCCCTAAATTGCTATTCTTGGATTCAACTCTTGGCTGAATCTGTACCCTCTGCTAGAAGCTTTCTGACTCTCAATTTTGATTTTCATGTGCCAAGTTAATTTAAACTGTAAAATATAACTCAAATTTCTAGAGAGCCTTCACTGAATCACTGCCCCATCAATGCTCCAGTCTGACTTTTGTGTGCCTGATCAATGCTCCCATCAAATCCTGGGAGTGTCTCCTACAGTTAGAACAGTTTCATGGTCACCCCAGTGCCTAGTACAATTTCAAAAACATTATGTTCTCAATAAACCTTTGAAATTAAGTAAATAAGTAATGCATACTACTTTATGCAAACCATGATACCAGTAGCTATAAAACTATAAGTCAAATTATTTTACATATAAAAATAATTTCACATATTTATGTGTATGTGTCTAGATATATGTATGTGATAATTCAATCAAGTGCTTATTAAATAACTGAAAGAAATGTTACTAACAATTAACACAGAGTAGACAATCATAATTAGCATAAGAAACTGAAATGGAATGAGTATTCCCAGATTCACTCAGTACACACAAAAATGAATCTTTAGTAAAGAGATTTAGACATCTTCACAAACTAGTGGAGAAAACAGTTATTATGGCTGGGATCTTAACATACTGCCTCAGTGCACTGAATTCATTTTCAATTAAATGTGGGTGCCCTTGGCCTCTCTCCACAGATAGATAAGCACATTCTGAAGTTTAATTGCATATACATGTATAATATATACTTGCAATTGCATATATATGTGTGTGTGTATAAGCTTGAAACGCATTAGATATCAATTTTCAACCTAACTGTAAAATCCTTGAAGACCAATGTGTACAAGTGTTGTGGGGTTTGAAATGTCACCCAACTCTAGATTGGAAGATGAAAATCCATATTGGTCATGACTGTTAAGAGATAAGTAGCTATCACTACATGTTGAAATGTCCTACAGTGTAAGATCATGTACTTATGGCTGCCATAGTATTTACTTATGATATTTTTGTAAGTTTCACTTCATTTACCTTCTCCATTACTTTGCTCTCCATTATGAGCAGTAATTATCCACCTCCCAGAGCTAAGCAGAAAGTCTGGCATGTATTAAATGCTTTAAAATGTGCATTAAGTTAAACTAAATTAAATGAATTTGAATTGAATTAGAAGTACTGGCAGCTTCAAGGTGCTGCCCTAACAGACAAACTTCATGAAACTCCAGGTCTAGAGCAGACAATGAATTTAAAGAGTAGCTGGTCATCAGAACTGGCATATAGGATAGAACAGTGTGGGGTAGATGTTCTGTTAGTTGGGGGAAGACACGTATCAGAAACACAAAAGAAAGAATATGAAGTTGAAATTAAACTAGGACTTGACAAGAGATGAATTTTCTTTATCTTAAAATAGGGTTCATTGAATCCCTAAACCATGGATGGAATTGACACCAGATTCTGAAGGTTTCATTGAGCCTGAGATAAAATTTGTATGGCCCCATCCTGAGAAAGAGATACAAAATAGGATGAGAAATCAGAGAAGACGTATTAGGAAACTTGTCTTTCTAGCTTTATGCCCTGGTTTTACTACTGGTAGATGGCAGCATAATTAGGATATAAACAAGAAAAGATAACTACTCTACATTTTAAAGAAGAAGTGTTTCAATACAAGGGATTAATTACATAGGTGATTAAAAAGTTAAAAGTGCAAACTGAGACAAGGAGATGACCTAGAAATTAACAAAAAAGCTGTTGCCATCCGGGGACTAAAAAGCAAAGGTATTACTGGAATTTAGAGAGTGTTGTCTAATGTTGCAAGAACCAAGCAGAAGTTGACATGAAGGCAACTCTGTCCATCAAGGCCTAGAACAGCAAGAAGATATAACTGCTTCCAGAAATGCTGCCCAAGACAGAGAGGAGCTAGTCCCCTTCTCCCATTTTAGGGTTTTCTGTTGTTGCCTTTTACCATATTCAGCAATGGGAGTCTGGGAAACACACATGTTAAAGTTTAGCACTGCTACCATACAGGAGAAAAGACTAGATCTGAAAACAAAAAGGCCAAGACTGAAGACAGTCCAACATACTTTTAATGGCAAAAACCACAATTACATTTGCACCAACCTAATATTTGCTACTTAGATTCCATATTCTTTATCTTATATATAAATTCTCATAGAAAAGCTTTATGCATCTGTCTATCATGAGACAATTGTCAATTCAATAGTCATCTCTTAACAGTGGTGCTGAGACAACTGGATATCCACATGCAAGAAATAAAGTTGGATCCATATGTTATACTACACATAAAAAACTAATTTAAAATGACTATTAACCTGAAATTATACAATTTGTAGAAGAAAACATAGGAGTAAGTCTTTGTACCCTTGGGTTAGGTGATTTATTTTAGATATAACACTGAAGGACACAAGCAACAAAACAAGTAGATACTTTGCTTCTATTAAGATGAAAAACTGCTTGCTGCAAAGAATATCATTGAGAAAGTGAAAAGAAAACACCCAGAATAAAAACAAATACTTGTAATCATAAGAGGAATTATATCCAGAATATAGAAAGACCTCTTAAAACCTAGCAATGGAAAGACAACTCAATTAAAAAATGGGTAGACTTTGGGTTTCCAGTCTAGCATGTAAGGAACTTAGAAGTCACCGCTGCATTCCAACAATTAAAGAGGCAGAACAAACTGAAAAATTAACAACTCTTCTTAGGTAGGGCAGGAAAGTGAGGTCACAATGCAAAACCACTGCTATAAAATTTGGAGACACAGACAGGTGAAAACAGAATCAGAACTTTACAGAGCAGAAATGTAAGAGTAGCAACCTCCTTGGGAACTGGTGGTGGGGTAGGAAAACCTGAATTGTAATTGATGATTTGCTGGAGGCTTAGTGTGAACAAGTTTGAGAATTAAAAACTCTTGCGGGGAGTCTACACTTTTATGAGTTTTTACTTCCTGGAACATGACCTGGTTTTGGCAGTGAATATTGGAGAAAAATCCTCTCATGCTTCTGGTAGGAGTAAGAAAAAAGAAACCATTTTGAAATTTGCCAAAACACTCTGTTCTTCTTAATAATGCCTGCCCTCAGGAGAAAGTATTTCAAAATAACCCAATTTGCTGGGGTTTTTATTAAAGCCTAACTGGCCTGGGGGAAGGAATATACCCAAATCCAGCCCTCTCTAGGCTTTATGTGGGGGAAGGGAAATAAAACACGCCTGCCCCCACTAGCCATCCTATCTTTCCAAAAGGGGAAAAAACTGAGAGGCATTGGTGATGGTCTCAGTCCAAGAGCACAAGCTCACCAAAAGACTAGATCCTAACATAAGTCTACAGAATACTTCCCCTTCCCATTCACATTGCTACTGCATTATAAAGGTCTATTTGCCACAATTCCTTTTACGTTATGTCTGCCTTTCAACAAAGTTAAAAGGCATACTAAAGTGGAAAAAGAAGGTTTTTTGAAAAAAACCGAACAAGCATCAGAATCAGAGTTAGGTATGGAAGAAATGTTTGAATTATTAGACCAGTATTTTTTAAAAAAAGAATTATGACTACTGTGCTAAGGACTTTAAGGAAAAAAGTAGACAACATGCAAGTACATAAATAATGTAAGAAGATAAATGAAAATTCACAGTACTAGAAATCAGAGACACTGTTACAGAAATAAAGAATGCTTTAATTGGCTTATTGATAGACTGGATGTGGCTGAGGAAAGACTCTCTGGGCTTGAGGATATGACAAAAACTTTTAATACTGAAAAGCAAAGCGAAAAATGAATTAAAACACCCAAAACAGAATATCCAAGAATGGAACGACAACAGAATATATAATGTATGCATAATGAGAATACCTAAAGGAGAAGAAAAAAAGAAAGAGAAGCAATATTTGAAGCAATAATGACTCAGATTTTCCCAAAATTAATGCCCAAACCACAGATTCAGAAAATTAACAGAACACTAACAAGAATATATGCCAAAAACCTATACTTTGGCATATTACATTCAAGTTTCAGAAAATCAGAGGTGAAATTAAAAATCTTCAAAAGAAATGAGAAATTACCTATAGAAACAAAGAATTATATCTGACTTCTCAGAAAACATGCAAGCAAGAAGAGAGCAAAATATTCAAAGTGTTCGGAGAAAACCCACCAACCTAGAATTTTGTACCCTGTGGCATCATTCTTCAAAAATGAAGGAGAAATAAGGACTTCCTCAAACAAACAAACAAACAAACAAACAAAAACAAGTTTGTTACCAGTAGAACTGCCTTGCAAGAAATGTGAACAGAAATTCTTTAGAGAGGAGAAAAATGATACAGGTCAGAAAGTGAGAGCTACATAAAGAAAGAATATCATAGAATGAATAAGTAAAGAAGAGGGAATCAAAGGGAATACTTCCTAACTCAACCTATGTGGTCAGCATTACTTTACTATCAAAAACAGACAAAGACATTAAAAGAAATATTCTCTCATAAACATAAATGGAAAAATTTTCAGCAAAATATCAGCAAATTATATCTAACAATGTATAAACAGAATTATACATCACAACCAAGTACAATTAACTAATGCAACCTATCACATCAACAGGTTAAAGATAATAGATCACATGATCATATCAATAGATGCAGAAAAACGTTTCATAAAATTCAACACCTATTCATGATAAAACTCTCAGCACAATAGAAATAGATAAAACTTTTCCACTTTGACATAAAACAATTACAAAATACCTGCAAATAACAACATACCTAATGACAAAAAACTAGAAACTTTCCAACTAACATCAAGAAAAAGGCAAGAATATCCTTTTACCATACTTTCAGCCATTCTAGAAGTCCTAGTTAATGCTATAAGACATGAAAAGGAATTTAAAATTATACAAACTAGAAAGAAAGAAATTAAAATCATTTTTGTTCACAAATGACATAATCATCTGTGTGGAAAATCTTAAAGAATGAATGAAAAACTTCCAGAAACTAATAGGTGATTAAAATAAGATCATAAGATATGTGGTTAATATACAAAAGTCAATCATTTTTGTTTATAACAGGAATGAACAAGTGTAATTTGAAGTTAAGAACACTTTACCATTTCCAATAGCACCTGGAAAATAAAATATTTAGATATTAATCTAATAAAGACCATCTGAGGAGAACTATAAAACTCTGATGAAAATATTTAAAAAAAACTAATAGAGACATAGTCTGTATTGATGGGTAAGAAGATCTAATGCTGTCAAAATGTCAGTTCTTCTCATCTTGTATAGATTTGATGCCATCCTAATTAAAATTCCAGCAAGTTATTTTTGTGAATATCAGTAAACTGATTCTAATATTTATACGAAGGAGCAAAAGACACGGAAAAACCAATTGAAGAAGAACAAAGTTGGAGGACTGACGCTACTTCACTTTAGGACTTACTATAATTCTACAGTAAACAAGACAATGTAACATTGGCAAAAAAAAAAAAAATAGACAAACAGATCAATGGAACAAAATAGAGATCCCATAAATAAATCCACATAAATATAGTCAACTGATATTTGACAAAGGAACAAAGGTAGCACAATTGAACAAATATATTCCCTTCAACAAATGGTGTGGAAACACCTAGATATGGTATGCACATGAATAAAGAAGTGAATCTAGACACAGACGTTACATCCTTCACCAAAATTAATTCAAAACTGTGTTAAATGCAAAACTATACAACTTCTAAAAGGTAACATAGAAGAAAACCTAGAAGATCTTTTCTATGGGGATGACTTCTTAGAACAACAAAGGCAGATCAACAAAAGCAATAATTAATAAGCTGGACTTCATTAAAATTAAAACCTTCTTGTCTGCAAAAGATAATGGCAAGACAATGAGAAGACAAGCCACAGACTGGGAGAAAGTATGTGCAAAAGATAAATTTGATAAAGTACCATCATCCAAAATATACAAAGAACACTTGGAACTCAACAATGAGAAAATAAACAAGCCCATTTTAAAATGGGCAAAACACCTGAACAGACACCTCACCAAAGATATACAAATGGCAAGTAAGCATATGAACAGATGTTCAATATCATATATCATTAGGGAATTGCAAATTGAAACCACAAGGAGATACCTCTGCACATCTATTAGAATGTCCAAAATTCAAACCACTGACAACACCAAATGCTATTGAGGATGTAGAGAAACAAGAATTCTCAGTCATTGCTGGTGGGAATGAAAAGTGTATAAAACTGTGGAAGACAGTTTGGTAATTTCTTACAAAACTAAAGATACTTTTACCCTAAGATGCAGCAATTGTGCTCTTTGGTACTTACCTGAATGAAGCAAAAACCTATTTCCACACAAAAATCTGCACCTGGATGTTTATAACAGCTACATTTGTAATTGCCAAAACTTGGAAGCAACCAAGATGCCGTATAGTTGGTGAGTGGATAAACTATGGTACATACAAACTATGGTACACACAAACAGGATACTATTCAGTGCTAAGAATAATTGAGCTATCAAGCTGTGAAAAGATATGGGTGAAATGTGAATGTATAATACCAAAAGAAAGAAGCAGTGGCCAGGTGCAGTGGCTCACACCTGTAATCTCAGCACTTTGGGAGGCCTAGGCAGATGGATCACTTGAAGTCAGGAATTTGAGACCAGCCTGGCCAATGTGGTGAAACCTTTTCTCTACTAAATATACAAAAATTAGCTGGGCATGGTGGTACGCAACTGTAATCCCAGCTACTCAGCAGGCTGAGGCAGGAGAATTGCTGGAACCTGGGAGGTGAAGGTTGCAGCTGGCTGAGATCACACATTGCACTCCAGCCTGGGGACAGAGTGAGACTCCATCTCAAAAAAATAAAAGAAAGGAGCAAATCTGAAAAATTTACGTACTGAACGATCCCAACTATATGACATTCTGGAAATTGTAAACCGTGTAGACAGTAGAAATATAAGTGGTTGCGAGTGACTGGGGTGAGGGAGGAATGAATAACTGGAACAGAGAAGATTTTCTGGCCAGTTAAACTGTAGTATACATTGCTATGGTGAACACATGTCATTATACATGTGTCAATAATTATAGGATGTGAAATACCAAGCATGAATTCTACAGTAACCTATGGATTTAGATGTTGATGTGTCAATATAGGTTCATTGATTATAAAAAATGTCACAAATATACCACTGTAGTGTGGGATGTTGGGGAGATTCTGGGAAGTATGGGAACTCTCTGTACTTGCTGTACAATTTTGCTGTAAATCTGAAATTTCTCGAAAAAATAAAGTTTATTAATTTTTTAAAATGGGAAAATTATTTGAAGGCTGTTGTTCAAGTTATACACATAAGCACAATATACTATAAAGAATGTATAGCATGATATACAATAAGCACATAGACACATGCTCAATATCATTAGTCATTAGGGAAATGAAAATTAGAACCACAATGAAGTATCACCTCACCTCACATGCACGCAGATGGATAAAATCAAAAGGTTGTCAATAACAAGGACATGAAGAACTTAGAACCCTCGTACCTTGATGGGAGAATATAAAACGATGTCATGACTTTGGAAAAAAAGTTCAGTGTTTCTTTAAATTTTAAACATAGGGTTACCATATGACCCAGAAATTCTACTCATTGCTATATACACAAGAGAATTGAAAGTAGAAGTCCACATTTATAAAGATGTGTACACTAATGTTTATAGCAGTGCTATTTATAATAGTAAAAAGGTCTTTTAACTGAGGAATAGGTAATTGAAATTTTGTATATTCATATAATGGAGTATAATTTGGCCATAAAAATAAATGAAGCATTGATACATGCTAGAGCATGAATCAACCTTGAAAATATGATGCTAAATGAAAGAAACCAGGTAAAAATGGGCATATATTATATGATTCCATTTATATGTAGTGTCAAGAAAAGGCAAATCTACAAAGGTTGAAAGAATATGATTGTTTAAGACTGAAGAGAGGAATTGAATTGGAGTGAGGTCGTGAGAAGTAACAACAAATGGGCATAGCATTTCTTTTTGGGAAGTTGAAAATGATAGTAAGGATGATTGAACAACACTGTGAATATAAAACCAATTGGTATGAAACCACTAAAAGCACTGGATTATATACTATAAATGTTGACTTTTATAATGTATGCATTATATTTCAATAAAGTTATTTAAAAAGAGGGCATTTGGTTTTTCCAGATGAACAAAAGAAAGCTCTTTTGAATCCCCTCCGTCAGTAAGTTACTGTTCATGCTTCAGTAACCTGAAAGAGCTAAGATTGCATTTTGAAAACCATGGCAAAGGCAGATTAAAACAAAATATTTCACTTTCACAAGTACGCATAGCCTGTGAGGATGGGCACAGTCAGAATAGGATTGTTTAAATCCTCTCCTACGAGATTTCCGTGAAAATCAGCCAAATTAATGGGGGGAAAATGAATGCTTGTGTCTGACTCAACATATTGCTGTGTATTAAGTCACTTATCAGGTGTCTACCTCTATTTTTATAAGCCCTCTCCATTTCCTTCATGGTTAAATTGCATGATATGTGTCGTTCTGCTTCAGGAAAACCATCTGTTGTGTAATTATCACCAGGGGCTAACCATTATCCCAAGGTACAGAAATTCAGCATTATCGGTAATACGAATGCATAATTTATCATGCTTATGTACCTAATTGAAAACCCAAATATATCCATTTAGAACTCCAGTTAATCAAGAATGCTGTGTTTTGAGGAACGACATTTTTCTCAAACTTGTAACTTGTGAACAAAATAACTTTAAACCTCAAAATGTACTGAGAAAAAAAATTTTTTAATAGAAAATGTCTTTTCTTTATAACAATTGCACTTGACTCAAGAAAAAATTAAAGGCATAAAAATAAATTTTATGAAAAAACTAAATATTGTTTTCATTGGCATATGGTCATGTGTGACTCTGAAGCTTTATTACTATTTGGGTATATAGAGAAGGCAATTATAACAATATGTGACAATGTCAATCAGAATACAGGGCAGTGAGCCTTACCATAATGTTGTTTTTTTCTGAAGAATTGCACAAACGAGAGAGAAGAATACGAATCATAAAAAATAAAAAAGATAACAACTACTGAGTATAGTTTAGGTTATAACACAGCCTCACTTTAATCCCTAGACACAGGTTTCCGTATCTACTAGGCAAATTGTGTTTCAATAGAAATGTTTCATTTTCATTAGGGAATCTCACTTAGATACATGAAATATTATTTACAAAAAATAAAAATAGGGTATATTCATCTTTATCTGTACAGTGTCTTTTAAAATATTTTTCCTGTCCCCATAAATTAGTTTCCAAAAATTATAAAATTTGTAAAATTAATGCTTGTATGCAGACTTCAATTTCTTCTCTTAGGAATTACTGAAGCCTGCACTAAATAATAAAATCATCTTAAAGTTTTAGTTACTGTGACATGTAATACACCCAATAGGAACATTCCTGGTCTGTTCTTGCTATGCTTTTGAATTCTGAGAGCGACTGTGAGATTGGACACATCTGGTTCATATACATAACTTCAGAATTCCTTGAAGGAATTCTGTAACCCAAGAATTTATATAAATAATAAAAGCTTTAATTGAAAAGTAATACACAGGTATATTTATTAAAAAATACAGAATTTCGCCTGTAATCCCAGCACTTTGGGAGGCCGAGGCGGGCGGGTCACAAGGTCAGGAGATCAAGACCATCCTGGCTAACAGGGTGAAACCTCGTCTCTACTAAAAATACAAAAAATTAGCTGGGTGTGGTCGCGGCACCTGTAGTCCCAGCTACTTGGGAGGCTGAGGCAGGAGAATGGCGTGAACCCGGGAGGCGGAGCTTGCAGTGAGCCGAGATCACGCCACTGCACTCCAGCCTGGGCGACAGAGTGAGACTTCGTCTCAAAAAAAAAAAAAAAAAAACAGAATTTCTTATCCTGTACTTTTTCAACTGACTTTGTTTTTATTTTTATTATACTTTAAGTTCTAGGGTACATGTGCACAACATGAAAGTTTGTTATATATGTATACATGTGCCATGTTGGTGTGCTGCATCCATTAATTTGTCATTTGCATTAGGTATATCTCCTAATGCTATCCCTCTCCTCTCCCCTGACCCCACAACAGGCCCCGGTGTGTGATGTTCCCCTTCCTGTGTCCAAGTGTTCTCATTGTTCAGTTCCCACCTATGAGTGAGAACATGTGGTGTTTGGTTTTCTGTTCTTGCGATAGTTTGCTGAGAGTGATGGTTTCCAACTGCATCCATGTCCCTACAAAGGACACAAACTCATCCTTTTTTATGGCTGCATAGTATTCCATGGTGTATATGTGCCATATTTTCTTAATCCAGTCTGTCATAAATGGGCATTTGGGTTGGTTCCAAGTCTTTACTGTTGTGAATAGTGCCACAGTAAACATACGTGTGTGTGTGTCTTTATAGTAGCATGATTTATAATCCTTTGGGTATATACCCAGTAATGGGATGGCTGGGTCAAATGGTATTTCTAGTTCTAGATCCTTGAGGAATCGCCATACTGTCTTCCACAATGGTTGAACTAGTTTACATCAACTGACTTTCAATCCAACATCAAGACTGAATTTGTGAGAAGTTTAACCAGCAGCTACTCAAGGAAATGCTAATGGTGTAGTAGTCCAGGGGTTGTCGGGTGTGGTTCTGGGACTATCATTATCAAGGTTTCCTGAGACTTTGTTAGAACTGTGGAATCTCCTGCCCAACCCCAGGCCCTCTAAATAGAAACTTACAGGCCTGTGCCAAACAATCTGTGCTTTAACAAGCCCTCCAAATTAGTTCATCATGCAATCCAATTTGAAGACCACTAGTCTAGTTTATGATGACTATTCTGATCTTTCAATTCTAGGTTGTCTTCTGGTCCACGTGTTCATGTCTCTTTATGGATAAACTTTCCAGGAATGGTCATTTTCTTATGTCAGGAATTAGGTGACCTTCTGTTATTCTTACTGGCTGGCATCTTTTGAACATCTAAATATTTTGATAGTTTAATACATTGCACATCCCATCTTTCTAAAACAGATTTCCAAATACTAAATTTCTTCCACTTCTTAGTTACTAGTAAGTGGGTGCATGGCCTAGGTTATACCAATTAGATACACTCAGATGAAAACCAGATGTGGAAGGGGCAGCATAAAATCATAGCCACCAACATGTGGACTGATCTTTGGATGAGCACAGTGGTGGGGCTGTCTAGTTCTTTGGGGCTGTGGTAGAACTTCCGATGTTCAATCAATATCCTTGTCAATGTCTGGCGGTGAGCTATGGCAGTTTTGGTGTTTTTAGTAGAACATTCTCACTATGTGTTTGGGTGCAGCTCCTGGCTCCATTGTTTCCAGTTGAATAGCACCAAGCCTGGTTCGCTGTTGCTCCTGAAAATTCTGTGAACTCCCTCATTTCGTTTAATAAAAACTTGCATTTCAATCTTGCTAAAGTAGATTTTGTTGTTTCCAACTGAGAATGCTGAATGAAAAGAATATTTGGACTACAGGCACCCGCCACCTCGCCCGGCTAGATTTTTGTATTTTTTCGTAGAGACCGTGTTAGCCAGGATGGTCTGGATCTCCTGATCTCGTGATCCACCCGTCTCGGCCTCCCAAAGTGCTGAGATTACAGGCTTGAGCCACCGCGCCTGGCCGGAAAAGAATATTTATTTTTAATCACTGGAAATTCTCCATGTCTTCAGCTGTATCGGGCAAATGAGTTTTTTAGTTGGCATCAGCTGCACTTTTAAGCTGTAAGTGCTTCCCTCCTTAAAAACACAACACAAGTGGAATGCCCACACTTCAGGGACCACTGACAGTTACTCACTACCAAGGAAGAGCTCCTTTGTGCTTGCAGTGTGGTTCACATTTCTGCTCTGCATCTTCTTCAGCAGTATGTCATCTTCCTAAACACCTCTCTTTGTTTCGTTGCATTGTTTACTGTCTTTGGTTCAGTTCCTTCAGTATTGTCCTTGAGTGGTACTTTGTTGGTGGGCTAATTTTATGGTTCTTGGCTTTTGGTCAGGCACAGTTTCCAAAATGAGCCTGACCTTGGTGCTGCACTGAGCAGAAATCCATGTACTCTTGATTACTTCCTAAGTATACAAATTGCTCGTTGCCCCTCCACCCTTGCCTGCAGCTACTAGGATTTCATAATTTAATCATCTTATATCTATTTTGTGGTAGTGTGCGATTCCAGGATTGAAATGTTTTTATTGAAAAATTGGAATGAAATGGTTTTTAGTACGATGTATTATGAAATGAATTTTAAAATGTTAATTTTTATGTTAGAAAACAATTGGTGAGTTGCCTCTCATTTTGAGAACATGAGAAGAAAATAAACCAATATCAACAAATCAAAAAGTAGTCAGAGGATAAACAGAATAATTTCAGGGAGAGTTAGCCTCATATTACCCAAAAAACACGATAATTTAAATGGTTGACTTTAACAAACAGAGCCATTTGACTAAAGTGTTTGAAGATAAATCTATATTTCAAAGTGTTAGTGTGTGGGGAAAACAGAGGCAGGGGATATAGAACACTAATTTGATAAACTTTTTCCTGAACCAATAAATAGAAATATAATGTGAGTCTAATAAATTATTTAAGATGACCTGCAAATCCAAATATACATCTCATATTGAAACAGCCATTAATATTATAAAAGATGTAGAGATGTCACTTCAAAATAAACTAAAATTATTCTTTATAACAACTATTAGCAATGTCAGAATTAATTAATCTATTCGTGAATCTTTCTCTGGTTAATGCTGTGTTTTTCAGCACCTTTACGCTGTGGCTGAAGAGTCACAAAATATGTTCACAGGGTTCTATTGTATAGATTATTTTGTTTCCAAACCCATGGTCAGTTTATTAAACAAATAAACATTACAGGATGCGGGAACATCAAAATAAAGTAAGCTTTCCTATAGTTCCAAGGGCAAATTGCATTAAGAGTTTGGAAAGGCTGTGTCCCTCTAGTAAGCAGCACTATCAGGCCATCCAGGCTTGCCTTCTGGCTCAATAAATAAACAATTCACATGGAATGCTTCCCAGTATTTGAATTTGTCATCATGTTTCTTCTTTTAAAATTTCCTAGTAAAAGAACATAATCGAACCTTGAAATTCATTTTAAAATATTGACATTGCAAGTATGTATTGTCGTATCTTCATTTTGTTAAGACTTCTTTTTTACTAAATTATATATTTCTTTGGAATGAAATCATTCTTCTGTTTCAAAGCAGGCATAAGGTTTTTGGCACAGGACAGGTGAGAGATAATAAAAGTATGAGTTAGGGCCATAACCTAGAGAGGAGAGGATTTGTTTTAGAAATAGGTGGCAAAATTAGTAGAATTTTGTGATGGATGGGGTGAAACTAATGCATGTAAACTAACTACTAATACAGTCAGATGAGAATAAAAGAAAAAAATAAGGTAGTATTTGAATAAAAGAGCAAAAAAGAGAATTTTTACAGGGGGAGAGGCTCTATGCTTACAAGTTCAGGATAAGTAGCTGGTAGAGAGAGAGAGGTCAAAGATAAAATAAGACCGAATATTTATTAAGGTCTCCTTCTAAATACTTTATAAGTATTTCATTTAATGCTCACCAAATGCTTACTAGGGAGGTTATATTATTATCCTATTTTACAGCTGAGGAAACACAGACACAGCCTTTTTTTAATTTTAATTTTATTTTATCTTATTTTCTTTGAGATGGAATTTCGCTCTTGTTGCCCAGGCTGTAGTGCAATGGCACAGTCTCGGCTCACAGCAACCTCTGCCTCCTGGGACAGACACAGACTTCTAAATAATATACCCAAGTACACACAGCTAGCAGTGGCGGAGGTAGACTCAATTCAGGTTCTTAACAAACTCACTGGAATTTCTCACTAGAGAGAGAGGAGAAAATTGATGAAGTCCCAGAGGAAATGTGATTGAGCAAGATTGCAGATATAGGTGTATACTGAAGGGAAGACTCTCTGGGACAAGAAGAGATGGCATAAAGATAGGGAAAGATGCAGATCATGTTTTAAAAGAAGTTAGACAGGAAGTTAAAATACTTTGTGTCTGCCAGCTGCAATTTCCCTGAAGAAAGCAAGGCTGTCCCTCAACTCTAAAAAAGACTGTCAGTGGTTTACATTTGTAATACTTGCAGAAGGAAGAGCTACTTGAATGTGTGAGCAATGACCAGCCAATTTCATTCTATTTCTAATTATTTCACCGCACTAGAAAACTGAAAAGATCATTACACAATGACCCTATGATGATATTGCTGTACACAAAAAGTAAGAAACCTGAGGATGTTTTTACTTGAAATTCAGGCTAACTTGGAATAATACAGAATAGATGGTTACCTACTTCTGAGCTACATCATGTAAATTTAATTTTTAAAATCTCAAATCACAAAAATTAGGTGTTAAAGATTATAAAACAATTATAAGAATTAAATTACACCTTCGTATGCTAAAAAGTAAATCAAAACAACTATGGAGAAATGTATGTATATTATTAAATAATATAATTTCATAAATCAGAAAGGGATTTTGAGATCATATGGCCCAAATTCCTCACTTCTCAGAAGGGGAAGCTAATTAAGGGCATGTGTAGCATATGACATGGCAAAAATGATGCAGTTCATTGATAGGAAAGCCAGGACTTTTTGTACTGCAGTCTTTTTCGTCTTTCATTTGGTCAGAAGAAATGTCATATCTCATGTTCTTTCATATCTCATGTTAATCTCACGATTGCCATGTAAGATACTGTACATATTTAATATCTGCAACTTGACAAGTTAGGGGATAAGCACGTATACACACCCGTGAAAGTATTGCTACCGTCACATTCACAGACACTTCCATCACCTCCAAAAGTTTCCTCCCATCCTTATTATTATTAGTTTGTGACAAGAATATTTAACATAAAATCTACTGTCTTAGGAGTAATTAAGGTTTTTGATATTACTTTCAACGGTAAAATCACAATTACTTTTGCACCAACCTAACAGTATTATTAGCTATAAGCACTATGCTATTAATATATACTGTATATGCATATTAATATATATCCAAAACTCATTTTCCTGCATAACTGAAACTTTGTACCCTTTGACCCTCATTTCTTCACTCTTGCCCCCACGCCCATATCTCCTGGTAACCACCATTGTACTCTCTGCTTTTATGAGTTTGACTATTTTAGATTTTACATGTAAGCAAGATGATCTGCTATTTGATTTTCTGTGTCTGATTTATTTCACCTAGCATAATGTCCTCCCTGCCCATCTGTGTTGTCTCAAATGAGAGGATTGCCATTTTTATTGTGGAATAATATTCCATTTTATATTTATGTGAAAACACACACATATTTTCTTTACCCATTCATTTACTGATGGATACTTAGCTTGTTTCTAGATCTTAACTATTGCAGATAATGCTGCAAAGAACATGGGAGTGCCAGTATCTTTTCAAGATTCTGATTTCAATTTCTTCCTTTTGTTGTGTTATTATTTATGTATGTTGACATCTTCCATAATTGATGTGTAAACTATTAATTGATTCTGAGAGGTAAGATAAGGGAACTAACATTTGGAGAATGCTCACTCATTGCCGAGAATATTGCTGAGCACCTCTCATACTTTACCATATGTAATTACCCTACGTATTAATTGATGACTCCCTCTATTTCACAGAAGAGAAAATCTTGTCTGAGGGAGGTTGAACAACTCACAGGAGGTCATTTATAGTCATTTACTTCCACTGCACTGTGATATAGCATGATGCCTGCACTTTTTAAATATCTGAGTTTTATTTTTTTCCTGTGCAATATTTGATATTTTGTACTTTTAAATAATATCAGCATGGTCCTGGAAAGTTCAATCTTTTCTTTAGATGGTATAGATTATACAGAGTAGTTACAAGTTGACTGATAAAAAGAAATACAGTTTAGCTGCTGTTACCCTTGAGCATATCCAAGGGAAGGGACTGTAACAGCAGAATCTGTGGGAGTGAAGTACATGATGGAACATAATTGTTCATTTGACCTTATTTAAGAAAAAATAAATAAAACATCCAGAAATGTATGTGTCTATCCTTAGCTTGGCACTAGCTACCCCAATAGCCTTTAGGCCCTTATCTACAAATGTAGGTAAAGCAGAAAACTGCTTTAGCCATCTATCTTTCTAAATTCGTTTTCCTCTAATTCTGTCCAAGTTTTTAACCTTAATGTTCTATGCCTGTACATGATTTAACACAATTTGGATGCGAAAGATGAAAATGCATCATTAATTTTGGTCCTAGGTAAATAATGATAACCAAGTAATGGAGACTTTGAGGGACGATGGTGAGCCCTGTGAATTCTGAATCATACAATATCACCAATGCACAGAAGTACATCCGGAGAATTCCACACACATCTGCTGAAGACACAAGATTCCAGACTACATATCATCTTATCTGATGATGGAACTGGAATTCAGAGACACCAAAAATATTGCCTCCAAGTTCAGTAACTAATAAGCAGTACACTACTGAGGGTGCATCATTGTAGACTAAGCTAGTGTACAAGAGAGGGGATCTATAAAGTCTATAAAGGGATTTTAGAAAGTTCACTGGATTAGGCTGGGTGCGGTGGCTCACCCCTGTAATCCCAGCACTTTGGGAGGCTGAGGCAGGTAGATCACCTGAGGTCAGGAGTTCGAGACCAGCCTGACCAACATGGAGAAACCCTGTCTCTACTAAAAATACAAAATAAGCCGGGCATGGTGGTGCATGCCTGTAATTCCAGCTACTCGGGAGTCTGAAGCAGGAGAATCGCTTGAACCTGGGAGGTGGAGGTTGCGGTGAGCCAAGATCAGGCCATTGCACTCCAGCCTGGGCAACAAGAGCTAAACTCCATCTCAAAAAAAATGAAGAAAGAGAGAAAGAAAGAAAGAAGGAAAGGAAGGAAGGAAGGAAGGAAGGAAGGAAGGAAGGAAGGAAGGAAG